>NC_056750.1:848726491-848993991 GCF_019279795.1 Protopterus annectens
CCCTCCCCCCATCGATTGGCAAAGAAATATTCAAATATACCCATACCTGGACGATTGTCTAATTCAGGCAGAATGCCAGGACATACGATTAAATCATCTGGCATTTGTAAAGAAATTACTAACTTCTCTCGGGTACACCATAAACGAAAAGAAATCACGTCAAATTGTATTCCTGGGAGCAAGCTTGAATACAACTTCCCAGATGGCATACCTCACGCCGGAGAAACAAGCTTATTTGACAGCCTACTTCAAACTACTTGCCATCAAGACCCAGCTATCTGCAAGGAAAATACTGCAAGCCCTGGGGTTCATGGCCTCTTGCATTCTACTAATTCCATATGCAAGACTGCATATGAGGAAACTACAGTGGTATCTAAAAAGCGTATGGTGTCAACATTCTCAAGACCTAGAATCAATGATTCCTATCATCCCTTGTCTAAAGACAGAGTTCCTTTGGTGGGCAGAGGCCTACCACCACAATAAGGGACTGCCATTCACTCTACCCCTTGCCACCCAAATCCTAACAGGCACATGTGCATGGGGGGCTCGCTTGGCAGGGCAGTGCATTCAGGGCAAATGGAACCTGAGTCAAATGCACCTGCATAACAATCAAAACGAAATGTTTGCTGTACAGAATGCTCTGACAGCCTTCGAGGACCACTTTCTTCCAGGACAATTATTGGTAAAGACGGACAACACCACTGTTACGTGGTACATAAACAAGCAGGAAGGAACCCACTCATACTCTCTCTGCAGACTAGCCATGGCTCTGTGGAACACAGTCTTGAGCTACCAAGTGCATCTACAAGCTGAATTCCTGCCAGGCAAGCTAAATACACTGGCAGACGACCTAAGCAGAAGTCTCAGGGCCTAGGCCCTGATCGCGACGTTGCTAATTCCAGGTTTTGTGCTAAATTTAACCAACGCACTATTAAGCGTCAGTACGATTTTGCATTTCATTACTTTGGCCGAAGATTTAATTACACAATGTCGTCGGATAGCCATCCGACTACCGCAATTCACAAGAAACGCAAGGAAAAGAACAGGCATCCGAGGTCCAAAACTGACGGCAAGGCTTCTTCAAAGCCAGTTGCCGGGTCGTCGGTTCTCAGTGAGGCGCTTTCGCAGCCCCTGACACCCACTGCTTCAGAGCTGCAGGCCGCTTCTGACTCCCATGTGGAGCAGACTAGGCCGCTGGAAACTCAAGGTATTGGACACTTGGAAAATATTCCCTCAGATGGGTCCGGAGCCGCTGAGCATGCATTGGCTTCTGAGAGTATTTTCAGGTATGCACAGTTATATGTAAAACTGACTACAGCTTCAAAGGTAAAGACTAAAGCACCACTAAAGACAAAGAAACAAGTGCAGCAAGCCCATGGACAGGCCTCCATGCCTAAAAACAACAGATGCTCAAAATGGCCGAAGACCTAATTACTTTGATCAGGGGTTCAATTTGTCAATTTCATATGCTTAAATATCAGCAATACTTAATGTCACTGCTTAAACAGAAAATGTTAACAAATTCTGATTGTGCAAAAAACAAGGAAATGCAGGATTTATTGCATGCAACTGAACAAGTGGGAAAGCATACTTTGCAATGTGGTTTTGATTCTCTGGAGGCCTCTTGCAGGGCTGCAGTTACGGGTTCTGTCATTTGGAGGCATGCTTGGTTAAAGGAACAGAATCTGCCTCATCATGTTAAAGCAAAATTATTAGAGGCTCCATTACAGCATGATACTTTGTTTGGGTTTAAAGCAGAAGAGGTGCTGAAGAAAATGGAGGACAAAGCAAAATCTATGCAGACAGTTAAGGATTTCTTACAGGTGCAGCCACCCAGATTTAGCAGGAACTGGCCTAGAAAGAATTGGTCCTTTCTACTATCAGACCACAAAGAGGCAGATACAGATGCCCCAGAGGCAGATCCCAGCCCCAAGGCTCATACAGGCCTAAACAATGGGGTACTCCTACCTCCAAAAGAGGAGAAGACAAACCACAGCCATACAGGAAACCGTCCCAGTGACTTTCCTCTGCCAGCACCAAGCACTTATCTTTTGGCAGCCCCCTTAGGGGGAAAACTAGCACTTTTCTCACAAAATTGGCACATGATCACCCAGGACAAATGGGTCTTGAATGTAGTGTCTCAGGGCTGCAGGTTCCGCTTTCACACTCTGCCAAGGCCAAAAGGTATGCCAGACTTGCTACACAATCAATGGGCAGAGGCACAAAAGCAACTTTCATCCCTCATGGACATGAGGGCCATTCAACGAGTACCACAGCAAGAGCAGGGACAAGGATTTTACTCTAGACTTTTCTTGGTACCCAGAAAGGACAAAGCCTGGAGACCAATACTGGACCTGTCTATTCTAAATACATTTCTGGATGTTCCAAAATTCAAAATGTTGACTCTGCAGCAGCTTCTGTCCATGCTGAGCGAGAAGGCTTGTAAATTTGGACCTAAAAGAGGCATACCTGCATGTCCCAATCAGACAGTCCTGCAAGAAGATACCTCAGATTCATAGCTGGCTCAATGCACTACCAATTCTCTGCACTGCCCTTTGGCTTTATCTACTGCACCCAGGGTCTTCACAAAATGCCTGGCACCAGTAATTGCATTTTATGACAGAGGAATTCAAATATATCCTTACTTGGATGACTGCCTTATTCAAGCAGAGAACAAGGACATCCTACTAAAGCATCTGACATTAGTAAAAAGATTACTAATTTGCCTAGGGTACACAGTAAATGAAAATAAATCAAAGCCTAGTACCCTCTCAAGAGATAATATTCCTGGGTGCAAGCTTAAATACAACTGCCCAAATGGCTTATCTCACGCCAGACAAACAAAGGCAACTGACTTCCTACTTCAAAATGTTGGCAGCAACGACCCAGTTATCTGCAAGAAAAATTCTGCAGGCTTTGGGCTTCACGGCATCCTGCATTCTGCTAATTCCATATGCCAGACTGCGTATGAGGAAACTACAGTGGTACCTAAAAAGTGTTTGGACTCAACATTGCCACAGCCTGGAAACATTAATTACCCTCATTCCCTGCCTGCAATAGGAGTTTCGATGGTGGGCACAGGCCTGTCACCACAACAAGGGACAGCCATTCACTTTACCCACAGCCAGGCAGACACTAACAACGGATGCATCAGATTATGCCTGGGGGACCTATGTGGCAGGAAAATGTATTCAGGGCACATGGCCCCCAAGCCAGATGCATCTTCATATCAACCAAAAAAAAGATGCTAGCTGTTCAAAATGCCCTGACTGCTTTCAAGGATCTACTTCATCTAGGACAACTACTAATAAAGACGGACAATACTACAGTCATGTGGTACATAAACAAGCAGGGAGGCACACATTCCTACTACTCCTGTTGACAAGCCGTGACTTTGTGGGACACAGCATTGACTTATCAAGTTCACCTGTAAGCAAAATTCCTGCCAGGAAAGAAAAATACTCTGGCAGACGAACTAAGCAGAAACCTCATGGATCCCCACGAGTGGAAACTGGATCCACAAGTCTTCAGCATGATAAGGAAATAGGGATGCCCAGACATAGATCTATTTGCCTCCCCTCACAACTGACAACTACAGAGATTCTGCACAAGGACTTATCACAAGCAAGCATGGAAAGTGGATGCCTTATCCTTCAGCTGGAAAAACCTAACAGTATATGCCTTTCCTCCGCTGCCTCTCCTCCCCAAGGTACTCCTAAAGGTCAGACAAGAGAAGCCAAAAATGATACTAATTGCCCCAGACCGGCCACGCCAGCACGGTACCCAATCCTAAAGAACTTGTCTCAAGGTCCAGCATGGATATTGCCTCAAACTTCACACTTGCTGACCCAACAAAACAATCAGATCCTGCACAGCCAGCTCAGGACCTTAAATCTGGCAGCATGGCGGATAATGTAGCCATCCAGGACACTCTTCTCTCCAAAGCTGTGATGGATGTTATTTTGGAGGCCAGGAGGCCCAGTACCAGAAAATCTTATGCAGAAAAATGGAAGAGTTTCTGTGCTTGGAACCAGGCACAAGGAATTGACAAGTTTGTACCAAATATTCCTCGGATTTTACAATACTTAACTGAGATGCTGGACAAAGGCCTATCCTTTTCATCAATTAAGTTCCATGCCTCTGCCATTTCAGCCCATTACAATACGGAACCACCTATCTTTTCTCATCCTTTAATAAGGCAGTACCTCAGAGGGGCCAAAAACATAAGACTTCCAAGGAGAGCACCAATACCTGCATGGGACCTCAATTATGTCTTGGAAAAACTCACACTGCCTCCTTTTGAGCCAGCCTCAACAGCTGATATAAAATTCTTATCCTGGAAAACAGCTCTGCTCCTAGCAAGAACCTCTGCAAGACGAGTCTCTGAGTTACAGGCACTCATGGCAGTTGAACCTTTTTATCATTTTCCATCCAGACAGGGTTTCTCTGAGGACAAACCCGACATTTATGCCTAAGGTGGTGTCCAGTGTGGCCCTTAACCAAACCATTCACTTGCCTACCTTTTATCTAAACCCACAGAACAAGGGTGAGAGACTTCTGCATTCTTTGGACATGCACAGACAGCTACGCTTCTACTTGGACAGAACTAAAGCTTTCAGACAGACTGAGCAACTTTTAGTGGCATATGCCGCAGGATCACAAGGAAAGGCTATCTAAAAACAGACTATTTCAAAATGGTTAGGCCATTGCATTAGTTTCTGCTATTCACAACATGGCAAATCAGTGCCTAAGGGCATTAGGCCACATTCAACCAGAGCAGCAGCCACTTCAGCAGCCTTCCTCAGAGGAGTACCAACCAAAGACATCGTAGAGGCTGCAACTTGGAGTTCACTGCACACTTTTACAAAGCACTTCCACTTGCCTCTCTACTCTAAATCCAGAGCAGGCTTTGCCACTGTAGTTCTGCAGTGCCTCATAGCCTCTCCTAATCCTATTTAGCTCCAGCCACCCATCCTCAGCTTTGGGATTCAGCCCAAGAGTAATGACTACAACAGTGAAACACGATGAACATAGTACAGTTATGTACCTACCATAACTGTAGATGTTAGTGTATTCACTGTTGCAGTCCAGGTTACCCTCCCACCATTCCCCTTTATTTTGCTGGGTCTTATCTGTACTTCTCTATTCTATATAGCCTATGTGGTGTATTTGCTTGTAGATGAAGGAAATGATTACCTTAGTGCATGCATCTTTATTGGCATAATTTTTAGCCTACCGTTTTGGGGGCACCTGACATCTGGGGCAAGAAAAACTGAAGAAAATGGCGTCTGCTGCATCTATTATACCCCTGGCGCACTGATATCAGGGAAGAGGCGACAGCAGTCGATGCCGGACCAAGACTTTGGAATTCAGGCCGACTGCGGGTAGCCTGCCAGCAAGGATAACCCAAGAGTAATGACTGCAACAGTGAATACACTCTAACATCTACATTTATGGTAGGTACACAACTGTACTTTTATGCCTTTCCCCCTCTGCCTCTCCTCTCCAAAGTTCTACTAAAGATCAAACAGGACAAACCAAGGACAATACTCATTGCACCAGACTGGCCATGCCAATACTGGTATCCCCTCTTGCGCAGTGTGTCACTGCTGGAACCATGGCACCCGCCTTGTACCCCTTCCCTGCTGTCCCAGCAGGAGGGCTAGATTCTGCACCCCCAGCTTCAAACCCTGAACCTTTCAGCCTGGCTAATTACCCAAGCTCTCCGTTACCATCCCTCAGTAAGCAAGTGCTGGATGTCATTCTGGAGGCAAGGAGGCCTAGTACTAGAAAATCCTATGCTGAAAAATGGAAAAGATTCTGTTCCTGGAGCCAAACTCGGGGGGATGGGCACAACAGTGCCCAATTTTACCGCCCATTCTTCAATACTTAACTGAGATGCTTCACAAGTGCCTTTCTTTTCTTCCATTAAAATTCATGCCTCAGACATTTCATCAGATTGTAATACTGAGCCCACTCCTCTTCTCTCATCCACTACTAAAACAATTCCTCAGAGGGGCCAAAAACTTAAAACCACCCAGGAAAGCCCGTACTCCTGCCTCGGACCTTAACTTTGTATTGGAAAAGCTCACTGTACTTCCCTTTGAGCCAGCTGCAAATGCAAAGTTGAAATTCCTTTCTTGGAAAACAGCCTTCCTTCTAGCCATCACTTCAGCAAGAAGGGTGTCTGAATTACAGGCCCTCATGGCAGTGGAGCCTTTCATCATCTTTAATGCAGACAGGGTGTCCCTCTGGACCAATCCTTCCTTTATGCCCAAGGTGGTATCCAGTGTGGCCCTTAATCAGTCCATTCATTTGCCAAACTTATTTTCCAATTCACAGAACAAAGGGGAACTAATACTGCACTCCTTGGACGTGCACAGACAACTTAGATTTTACTTGGGTAGGACTAAGCCTCTCAGGAAATCTGAACAACTGTTGGTTGCCTTTGCTGCAGGGGCAGAGGGGAAGGCCATTTCAAAGCAAATCATTTCTATGTGGATAGGCCACTGCATTCATTTCTGCTATAAGCACCATGGAAAACCTACCCCACAGGAGATAAGACCACATTCTACCAGGGCTGCATCTACCTCTACAGCCTTTCTCAGAGGTGTCCCTACCAGGGACATCCTAGAAGCTGCTACCTGGAGTTCTGTACATACCTTCACCAAGCATTACCACTTGCCAATTGTCTCTAAATCCAGAGCTGGTTTTGCCACTGCAGTCTTTAAGGGCCTAATAGCTGGTCCTAATCCTCTCCAATTGGCTCCTCCCTTTCTTAGCTTTAGGAATCTACCCAAATGTAATGACTGCAACAGTGAAACATGAAGAGCATAGTACAGTTGTGTAAACTTATCAATGTAAATGTTCGAATGTATTCACTGTTGCTGCCCTGGTTACCCTCCATCCAGCCCCCTGACTGCTGTTGACTGTACCTCTCCTTTTGTTTGCTATACTTAAAAGCTTTCTGGTGTGTTTGCTTTTTGTTGGAGGTGTAACCTTGTATATAATTGCTTCCTATTATGGGGGCACCTGACATCTGGGGCAAGAAAAACTGATGTAATGGCGTCGGCTGCATGCTTTATACCCCTGAGTACCTGATGTCATGGAAGATGAGACCGCAACCGACGCGGACACAAGACTTTGATAATCAGGCCGACTGAGGGCTACCTGCAAGCATATAACCCAGATGTAATGATTGCAACAGTGAATACAGTCGAACATCTACATTTATGGTAAGTGTACACAACTGTACTATTCCCAACTCCCCACACCCAAATGTCCAGACAGATTCTACAAAGTCTCTGAGGATGCTAAATTCCTCTACAAAGCCCCTTCCGCAGATCCATCCATGGCTGCAGATAAAACCTCAAAATGACTCCCTTCCCACTTCCCGTCTTCCCTACGACAAGGAGAGCAGGTTAATTGAGTGCCTAGGGAAAAAGTGTACACATCTGCTACCTTCAGAGTTAGAGCCATTAACTACCTGACCCACATGGCCAAATACTCCCTGGCTCCACTTTCTGATGTGGCTAAGCAGTTGGGGAACCTCCCTGACTTCCCGGCCAAGGCTAAAATCTCTACTGTTCTGAATTTTTATACCCAAGTTACTAAACACACTATCAAGTGCAGCTATGATGCAGTAGAGGCCTCATGTAGAGCTGCTGCCTCTGGTTCTGTCATTAAGATATGCTCCTGACTTAGGTTGCAGCCTCTTCCTGATGACATTAAGTCTAAACTCCTAGCTGCTCTATTGGACAACAAAGCTCTGTTTGGTTCATCAGCTACTCAGCTTTTCAAGGCCCTTCAAGAGAAGGGTAAAGAACTTCAGGATCTGAGGCACATTTTTGTCTCCCCAATTCCAAGCTTTCAAAGGAACTACCCTACCAAAACCTTTATCAGAAGGCCTGCCAGGCAAATGCCAACTAAAGGAAAAAAAGATTCCAGGAAGCAGCCCTCCTAGAAGTATTTTCCTTCTACTCCTGCTCCCAAACAGTCCTTTCAGGCCAAACCTCAAAGCCAGCGACTACCAGACACCCCTAGTTCCATGCTTCTCTCCCCCTCCTGGCTTGTAGTCTGGTCATCCAGGACTCTTGGGTCTTCTCAATAATAGGGATACTTCATGGTATGGGAATCCAAAGCCACATCTAAAGGGATTCCACAACCTCCTCGAGAACAATTGTCTTCCTTTCCCCCTGTTCTTTAGGAACTCCTTGCTCAAGGGACAATTCAAAAAGTACCTAGTCTTACAAGAGGAAAGGAATTTTACTCCAGGATGTTTCTGGTACTATGAAAGGAAGGTCCCTAGAGGCCAATTCTGGATTTGTCCCATCTCAACTCCTTCCTCCAGGTACCCTCCTTTCAGATGCTGTCTCTTTTTACTCTCCTTCTTCTGATCCTGCCACATGTCTTCTTGGTATCTCTGGATATAAAGGACACTTAATTAGCACATCCCAATCCATCCCCTTTTCAGAAAATTCCTCCACTTCTCAGTGGGTTCTGCGCAGTTTCAATTCTGTGCTTTACCCTTTGGTCTCTGTAGCCCCAAGTGTGTTCACAAAGTGCCTTACCCAGCCCTGGCCTTTGCCAGAACAAGGGGAATCTAGCTATTCCCCTGTCTAGATGAGATCCTCATATAGGCTTCGTCAGTTCCACTGGTTTTGCAACACCTAGATTTCACTGTTTCCCTCTTGTGAAGTCTAGGGTTTACTTTAAACCTCAAAAAATCATCTCTCATACCCTCCCAAGATCATGTGTTCCTGGAGTGCAGGGTCCTAACAGAGAAAATGATGGCAAGCCTTCCCCCAGAAAAAATGTTCTCTCATGTTACTGACCCTCAAAGCCTTGTCGGACAGGGAGTTTCTCAGACTACTGGGATTCATGGCCTCCACCATCCCCAGGGTTCCCCTGGCAAGACTACATTTGAGAAAGTTCCAGTGGTTCTTGAGAACAGTGTGCAAATAACATCTGCACCCACTGGAGTTCATGGTCCCCATGCTTCCATGCCTTTCCAGGGAATTGAATTGGTGGACAGCCCAGGTAAAGGCCAACCCAGGCCTGCCCCTTCAACCCCTGCTATCCTAAACACGACCTCTTCACAGATGCTTCAGACACAGGTTGGAGAGCACCTTCAGGAGAATGGAGAGTGAGGAACTCATGGACCCTTACTCAGCAGAAGTACATCAGTATCAAGGAGACGAGCCTTGATACTGGCCCTCCAAATTTTCAAAGATCATCTCCTGCCAGGCACACAGAGGTGGCGCACAGACAATAACACGATTCTGTAGTACATCAACAAACGGGGGGAATAAGGTCCTACCTCATGTGCAGGTTGGCTCTGCAAGTGTTGGAAATCGCCCTACAGAGGCAAGTCAACATCCAAGCCGTCCACATACCTTCAGCAGACAATGTTATGGCAGGTACTCTAAGCAGGATCATGACTCTGTCTCATGACAGGATACTAAACTGGGATGTGTTCCTGGACCTGGTCCATTGATGGGGTATTCCAGATATAGATCTGTTCGCCTCCCCTATGAGCAGCAACTTCCAGCCTTCTGCTTCAGGGTACCAAATCCAGAAATGTGGAGGGTGGATGCTCTCTCATTCCCTTGAAAGGAGATGTATGCTTATGCATTTCCCCCCTTGTTCTTCGTGTTTCACTGTTGCAGTCAGTACACTTGATTTATCTGCCTGCAGGTAGCCCTCAGTCGGCCCGAGTACTAGAGACTTAGTAATTCTGCGTCGGTTGCTGTCGCTCCAGGACTGACGTCAGGTCATGAGGGGTATAAAAACAGGCAGCCGACGCCATTGCATAAATTGCCAAGCAGCCCAAAGCAGAAGCAGTTTGCACGAGTGCGGGTCGGCCGCTACCTGAGTTTTCGTTTCCGAAATGAATCATCCTGAAGTCTTCTAAAGCCAAGTACCCCATTGAGGATCCCTTTTTCTTGCTCTAACAGATGTCAGAAAAAGTTAACAATTGTCTCACCTGTGGAAAGCAAATATCACACCAAGTTTTCCATTTTTAAACGAAAAACACGACTAGAAATATCCACAGTGTAGAAAACTGATTAAAAAAAAAAAGGACCACATTCAAAGTACTAGGCAGAGAATTTATTCCAAAACGACTTTACTTACTAAGCGCTTTCATCATTACACATGGCATCATCAGATGATACCATGTGTAGCAGTGAAAGCGCTTAGTAAGTGAAGTACTTTTGGGATAAATTCTCAGCCTAGTGCTTTGGATGTGAATTTTCCATTCTTACTGCGTCGCCTGTTTAGGCACAGACCACGACTTACCTTGATGTCGGTTTTGTGCTTTGTTCAATGCCCGAACTATACGTCTTCAGGCCCTAATTGTCACTAAATACTTTTGCTCTCCATATTCCGAAATGGCTTCGGTAAGCCATCAGACTACTGATGATCTGAAAAAACGTAAGAATAAAGACAGAGACGAGACCACACAGGTCCAAAACTGTTGACCCTTCCATTAAGCTAGTTACCAATCCCCCGGTACTAATTGAGGCCTTTTTGCAGCCCCTGATGCCCGCTTCGATGGATTCTCAGGCCGCTACCGAGACCCGTTCGGAGTCCGGTATGCCGCGAGACTCTTCTTTGACTATGAAGTCTCTCTACCTTGGATGAGTTCAGAGCCACTGTGCCAGCACCGGCTTCTGAGCAAGGTCTTCGCACTACCGATATTTGACACAAACCGATTACTTATTTCGCGTCTTCAGTTCTGTCTAAAACTACTGAGTTTCTAAGGCCAAGAGTACAAGCTACGCCTAAAAAACCAACGACCCAATGTCAAGCACCTGCTTCCTTGCCACAACATCAAATGCTTAAAATGGTAGAAGACCTAATTATGCTGATTAGGGGAAGCCAACAGTCTCCTGCTAAGAGAGAGACCTGTCCCCAGCAGCTTTAACAAACCAGGAGTCCGACGACTCTGAGGTTCCTGAATATGAAGACATGCCCTTATCTGCTTATGAGAATTCAGATGCACAGGAATCCATTCCCCTCTTTGCTTCCCCACCAGAGGATTTTTCTTTTGGTGAAACCCTACATTCTTTAACAGAGCATTTCCACTGGGAATGCCTAGACTATCCTCGGTCCAAAAAGAGACTCCAAGAATTTCTAGATTTGCCACAACATAGACCTTTAGCAATACCTCCAGTTCTGGATGATGATCTTCGTATTTCACTGTTGCAGTCATTTCATTTGGGTAATATGCTGGCAGGTTGCCCTCAGTCGGCCTAATTAACAAAGTCTTGGGTCCTGCATCGGTTGCTGTCCCTTTTTCCATGATGTCAGGGGTATAAAACATGCAGCTGACACCATTACATCAGTCTTGCAAACTGCTTCTGCTTCGGGCACTACGCGGCATGAAAGTGCTGGTCAGCCGACTCCTGAAATTTTCTTTTTCGAGTTGCAGAACCAAAGTCTTCAACTAAAAGCTAAGTACCCCATTGGGTAAACTTTTTCTTGCTCCTTACCGATGTCAGTAAAAGTTAATTGTATTACTTGTGGGAAGCAAATACCTCATAAGGATTTTCATTTGTACTGTATTCCTTGCCTAAGCCCTGACCACAACTTGCCTTGCTGTCGGTTTTGTGCTAAATTTAATCAATGCACTATTAAATGTCTGTATATTTTGCTTCTAAATATTTTGGCTCGAGATTGAACTATCCTGAAATGTCGGTTAGCAATCCGATTACCGGAATACCTAAAAAACGCAAAGAAAACAGACTGTCGAGGTCCAAAACCGACGACGAAGCTTCTCCTAAGCCAGTCGCTGGTTCGCCGGTACTCAGTGAGGTGCTTTCGCAGCCCCTGATACCCACTACTTTTGATTCGCAGGCCTCTACTGAGACCCATTCGGAGTCCGGTATGCCGCGCAATGCTTTAAGTATTGACCCCTCGGATGTCTCTACCTTAGATGGGTCCGGAGCCACTGAGCAGGTACCGGCTTCTGAGGGTGTTTTCAGGCCTAAAGATTTGTATATTAAACCAATGCCATCTTCAAAATTAAGGCCAAAATCTACTTCTATGTCTAAAAAAACGACGCTTGGGCCATGTGTACAGGCCCAATGCCTAAAAAGCAAATGATCAAAATGGCTGAGGATTTAATTACCTTGATCATGGGTACCCACCCCCCTCCTGCTAAGAGGCCTCGGCAAGGCACTGACTATGAATCGTCAGATCAGGTTTCTATTTCTTCTGATTCCTCTTCTGATCAGGAATTATCTATTCCCACTTATGAGGACTCTGATGCAGAAGATTCCATCCCTTCTCCTCATCCTGAGGATTTTTCATTTGGAGAAACTTTGCATACCTTAAGGGAACACTTTCACTGGGAGAGTCTGGATTTCTCAATCTAAAAAGAGACTTTGGGATTTCCTCCTCCTTCCTCAGCATAGGCCTTTGGCTATAACTACTGTTCTGGACATTGTTGATGATGTTTTCTCAGAGGCCAGTATGACTCCTGATTCCCTGCCTCCCGGCTCCTAGTAAGCCAGACAGATATTACAGGGTTCCTGACTCCCACAAATTCCTCTCTAAAAACCTTACTGTTGACCCTTAAACCATTTCTCAGGGTCCCAAGGGCGTTAAGGCTTCTACTGCTAAAAATGACAGAGATTCCAGGGCACTGGATAGATGGGGTAAGAAGGTTTTCACGTCTGCAACCTTGGCAATCAGGGCTTTAAACTGTCATTTTCATTTGCTTAAATAGCAGCAGCATGTCATGGGTTTACTTAAACAGAAAATGTTGATTTCTGACTGTGTGGAAAATAGAGTTGCAGTATTTATTGCATTCAGCTGAACAAGTTGGAAAACATACTTTGCAATGTGGCTTTGATTCCTTGGAGGCCTCTTGCAGGGCTGCTGTAACTGGATCTGTGATAAGAAGGCATGCTTGGCTCAAGGCGCAAAATCTGCCTGACCATGTTAAAGCAAAATTGTTGGATGCTCCTTCTGTTTGGTAATAAGGCTGAAGAAGTTTTGAAAAAGATGGAAGATAAAGCTAAATCTATGCAAACTGTAAAAGATTTCTTACAAGTGCAGCCACCCAGGTTCAGTAGGCACTGGCCTACTAAGAACTGGTCCTTTCCAGTACCCACTAGAGCTGCTCAGGTCAAACCCAGACATTCCAAAGGCTCCAGGTTTCAGTTACAAGAAACTTGTAGAACAAAGCAATGGGGTGCTTCCACCTCCAAACTTGGAAGTAACAAGGTACCTTCTTACGGTAAACAGTCTCAATGACTTTCCACTGCAATCTCCGGTCTTTTGACCGCCCCTTTGGGGGGTAAACTGGTACTTCATGCACGAAACTGGCAACTGATTACCCAGGACAAATGGGTTTTAAATATAGTATCCCAGGGATACAGATTTCATTTCCACACGTTGCCAATCCTGACAGGATGGCCAGGTCTGCCTCCAAGTCAGTGGGCAGAGGCCCAGAAATAAGTTCTGTCCCTCATGAATAATGGGGGCTATTCAACCAGTACCAGAAAAGGAAAAGGGACAAGGTTTTTATGTAAGACTTTTCCTGATGCCCAGAAAAGACATATGGCATCCAATTCTGGAATTATCCATTCTGAATACATTTCTGGACATTCCAAAATTCAAAATGCTGACTCTCTAACAGTTAACTACCTATGCTAGGCAAAGATGCCTGGTTCATAACTCGAGACTTAAAAGAGGCTTACCTGCATATCCCAGTCAGGGAATCTTGCAGAAGATGCCTCTGCTTCAAAGCAGGCTATTTGCATTACCAGTTCTCTACACTGCCCTTTAGCTTATTTACTGCACCCAGGGTCTTCACAAAGTGCCTTGCACCAGTAATTGCATTTTGCAGGCAAAGAAATATTCAAATGTATCCATACCTGGGCGATTGTCTAATTCATAAAGAAAACAAGGACACTCTTCTAAGACATCTGGCATTTGTAAAAAGACTTCTAACTTGTCTAGAGTACACCATAAACGAAAAGAAATCACACCTAGTATCCTCTCAAATACTTACATTCCTGGGTGCAATCTTGAATACAATTGCCCAGATGACTTACCTTATGCCAGAAAAACAAATTCACTTGATGACTTACTTCAAACAGGTGGCCGCAAAAACCCAGTTATCTGCAAGACAAATTCTGCAGGCCTTGGGGTTCATGGCCTCCTGCATTCTTCTAATTCCATATGCAAGACTGCATATGAGGAAATTTCAATGGTACTTAAGCTTATGGAGTCAACATTGTTGCAACCTGGAAACAATGATTCCTATCATTCCTTGCCTGCAACTAGAGTTCCTGTGGTGGGCAGAGGCCTGCCACCAAAACAAGGCACTGCCATTCACTCCACCCCCTGCCGCCCAAACCCTAACTACAGACGCATATGATTATGCTTGGGGGCGCATCTGGCAGGGATATGCATTCAGGGCCAATGGAGCCCAAATCAAATGCACCTACATATCAATCAGAAAGAGATGCTAGCTGTACAGAATGCTCTGACAGCCTTCAAGGACTACCTTCATCCAGGACAACTACTGATAAAGACAGACAACACCACAGTCATGTGGTACATAAGCAGAGGGGCTAGCCATACCTACCCCCTTTGCAGACTAGCCATGGCATTGTGGAGCATGGCCTTGACTTATCAAATATATCTGCAAGCTCAGTTCCTGCCAGGAAAGCAAAATACTCTGGCAGATGAACTAAGAGATGTTATGGACCCACACTTATGGAAGTTGGATTCGCAAATCTTCAGCATGTTGGCAGGCAAATGGGGCAAATGGGACATAGTTTTGGGGTGAGGCAAAAAGATCTATCAGTTGGACAAATTCTGCACAATAATTCATCACAAAAAAGCTTGGAAAGTGGATGTTCTATCCTTCAGCTGGAAAAACCCATCAGTCTATGCCTTTCCCCCTCTGCCTCTGCTTTCCAAGGTCTTAACTAAAAGTCAGACTGGAAAAAACAAAAATGATTCTGGTTGCTCTAGACTGGCATCACCAACACTGGTACCCGCTCCTGCACAATTTGTCGCACCTTCCTCCGTGGTACTTGCCTCAGACACCTCGCCTACTATCTCAGCAGAACTGTCAAATTCTGCACACACTGCTCCAAACTGAATCTTGCAGCATGGCTAATCAACTAATTTCATCAGTTACATCTCTCCGCAAACCTGTGATGGATGTCATTTTGGAGGCGAGAAGACCTAGTACTAGGAAATCTTATGCTGACAAATGGAAAAGATTCTGTGCATGGAATCTATCTCAAGGGATAAGCACAGCAGTGCCCAACATTCCTCAGATTTTGCAATACTTAACTGAGATCCTTCGCAATGGCCTGTCCTTGTCTTCCATAAAAATCCATGCCTCAGCCATTTCAGCTCATTACAACACAGAACTTCCACTCTTCTCTCATCCTCTGCTAAAGCAGTATCTCAGAGGGGCCAAAACCCCTTCCTGGGACCTTAATTTTGTATTGGAGAAACTCACTGTCCATCCTTTCGAGCCAGCTGCTACTGCAGACTTAAATTTCTCTCCTGGAAAACGGCTTTCCTTTTAGCAGTCACTTCAGCTAGAAGGATTTTCGAATTACATGCTCTTATGGCAGTAGAGCCTTTCATCAGTTTTCATGCAGACAGGGTATCTCTCGGGACCACCCCATCCTTCATGCCTAAGGTGGTATCTAGTGTGGCTCTTAATCAGACCATTCATTTGCCAACTTTCTTTCCCAATCCACAGAACATGGGGGAGCGGATTCTGCATTCATTGGATGTACACAGGCAACTTAGATTTTACTTAAACAGGACTAAATCTCAAAGAAAATCTGAACTGCTGGTAGCATTTGCGGCAGGGGCGGAGGGAAAGGCTATTTCAATGCAAACCATTTCCAAATGGGTAAGCCATTGTATTTTTCTGCTATAAGCACCATTCCGCCAGGGGTGCATCTACTTAAACAGCCTTCCTCAGAGGTGTTCCTACCAGGGACATTCTAGAAGCTGCTACCTGGAGCTCAGTTCATACTTTCACCAAACATTACCATTTGCCACTTTTCTCTAAATCTAGAACTGGCTTTGCCACTGCTGTCCTGCAGGGCCATATAGCTGGTGCTAATTCTGTATAATTTCCTCCTCCCAACCATAGCTTTGGGAATCTACCCAAATGTAATGACTGCAACAGTGAAACACGAACATAGTACAGTTGTGTACACTTACCATAAATGTAGATGTTTGAGTGTATTTACTGTTGCTGTCCTGGTTACCCTCCCTCCAGCCCCCTATTTTTTTCTGGTTATACCTCTACTTCCTTTTACTATGCTTAAAAGCCCTTTTGCTGTATTTGTTTTTGGTTGGAAGTATATGTTTTGTTTGGCGGGCACCTGACATCTGGGGCAAGAAAAACTGATGTAATGGCGTCGGCTGCATGATGTCCTTCAAGGATGCATCTGCAGTCATAACATATGGGTTGTCCTGCCTCGGGCAGCCCTTCGGTCGGCCGGATTCCAAAGTCTGGGTCTGGCCTTGGCTGATGTCGCACTTTCCCCGACGTCAGAGCGTCTGGGGTATAAAAGCATCAGCCGATGCCATTTTCCTCAGTCTTTCTTGCCGCGCGGTGCCCGAAGCAGAAGCTGTTTGCAAGTGCTGGTTGGTCAGATCCAGTGAATTCAGCTACCGAAGACTTCGAAAAAGCTAAGTACCCCGTTGGGGACTCTTTCTTGCCTCAGCCGATGTCCGACAAAGTAAATAATTGTTTAACTTGTGGGAAACAAATACCTCATAAGGATTTCCATTCCTACTGCCTTCCTTGCTTAGGCCCAGACCATGACGTATCGGCCTGTTCTGCCTGTGCTTCCTTCAACCGACGAACTCTTAGGCGTCGGTCAGAGTTTGCAGAGGAATTTTTTGGGGCTAATTTTGCATATAAAAAGCCGTCTGAGACTCCAACTTCACAGTCCTCAGAGATTCCTTCTACCGAAACCATTCAACCGACCACCGCGGCCCGGGAGGCCTCGGCTGAGTCGGCTACCGAGCTTCCTACTGAAACCAGTGTCCAGGAAATGTCAGACACCATACCTTTGGACATTTCTACTCCTGCACGTGGGGCAGCTAGGCCCCCTGCTTCCATGTCCATTAAGGCTTTTTCTAGGGCTAAAGCTGCTAAGCTTTCTAAAGCTTTGCCTCCCAAGACTACCTCCCACAGGCCTTCCTCTATTTCTCAGATCCTCAGCCTTGCAGAGCGGACCTTATTTCTTTAATTAGGGGTTCAGAACCTCACCCAGACATGGCCTCTCAACCTCCACCAGACAAACGGCCCAGGGCTGACCCCTCTGAACCACTTTCTTCAGATGATTCCATGGATGGCTCTGAGTTGTCAGACCACCAGGAGGAGGCTTATTCGCCCTATGAGGATTCTGATGCTGAAGAATCAATCCCTTCGGCCTCCCCTCCTAAAGAGTTTTCCTTTGGTGAGACTCTACACTCCATGAGAGAGCATTTTCAATGGCAAGGTCAGGAATTCTCTGATTCTAGAAAAAGATTAAGGACCTTTTTGCATCTGCCTCAACATAGGCCCTTAGCTATACCTCCTGTATTGAATGTAATTGATGATGTGTATAATGATGTCAGTACAGCCCCTGATACTCTCCCTCCGGCCCCTGCCAAGCCTGATGGATACTACAGGGTCCCGGATTCCCATTTCCATCTGTATAAAGCACATTCTGCAGTCCCAGAAACTATTTCTCAGGGCCCTAAAGGGGTTGCAGCCGCAACAGCCAAAAATCCTCTACCCTGTGAAAGAGAGTCTAGAGCTTTAGAGAGATGGGTAAAGAAGGTATATACTTCTGCAACTCTTTCTGTCAGGGCAGTAAATTGTCAATTTCATATGATACAGTACCAAGAGTATTTGTTAGATGAACTGAATAAGAAACTTTCTTCTCCTGAACCCCTTGACCGTAAATCCCTGCAGGATTTGGTACACAACTCACAGCAGGTTAGTAATCATTTCTTAAAATGTGGCTATGATGCATTGGAGGCTTCATTTAGGTCAGCTATGACTGGGGCAGTCATTCGTAGGCATGCCTGGCTGAAGGAACAATCTCTGCCAGACCATGTTAAAGCTAAACTCCTGGATGCTCCAATGGAGAAACAAAATTTATTTGGCTCCTCTGCTCAGGAGGTCTTAAAAAGTTTGAAGAAGAGGCAAAATCTGTGCAAACAGTTAAGGATTTCCTGCAAGTACAACCACCTAGATTCAGCAGAAACTGGCCTACTAAGAATTGGTCCTTTCCAGACTCGGACAGAGCCCAGAGAGGAAGGAACAGATGCCCTAAAGGCAGAGGCCAATTGAAGGGCTCCTACAGAGGCCGTCAGTGGAAGCCTGCCAACCAGAGAAGTAGTGCAACAGCAGCAACAACAACTACCACTCCAGGACAGGCTCAATGACTTTACTCTGATTCCGCCTACCAGGGATCAACTGGAAGCACCCTTGGGCGGAAAGCTGGCTTTATTCTAAAAAAACTGGCATTATATTACAAGGGACACATGGACACTGCAAATAATAGACCAAGGATACAGGTTCCACTTCCACACTTTGCCAAAAAGATACAGAATGCCAAATCAGAGGCCAGAGGCTTTAAGGCAGATCAACAACTTGCTTCAAATGAAAGCTATAGAAAAAGTACCACTTTCAGAACAAGGCCAAGGATTTTACTCAAGACTATTCCTTGTACCAAGAAAAGAAAACCAATGGAGGCCTATTCTTGACCTGTCCGCACTGAATACTTACCTCATTGTCCCAAAATTCAAGATGCTGACCCTACAGCAACTTCTTCCCATGTTGGGCAAGGAGTCTTGGCTGGTGACTCTAGATCTCAAGGAGGCATACCTGCACGTCCCTATTCGACCAAGTTGCAGAAGACACCTCAGATTTCTTGCAGGATCAGAGCATTATCAATTCTCAGCATTGCCCTTTGGCTTATCTACTGCGCCCAGAGTATTCACGAAATGCCTGGCATCAGTAATTGCACACTGCAGACTTCAGGGGATTCAGATCTACCCATATCTGGACGACTGCCTTATACAAGCGGACAACAAGAAAAATTTGATAAAGGACTTGGCTTATGCCATCCACCTGTTACAGGCCTTGGGATACACAGTCAACATCCAAAAGTCAAGACTTGTGCCATCCCAAAGAATAACCTTTTTGGGTGCAGATCTGGACACAACCACCCAAATGGCCTTTCTCACAGAAGAAAAACAAAAACAACTTCCAGACTACTTCATGATTCTGACAAGACAAACTCAGCTTACTGCAAGGAAAATCCTGCAGGCCCTGGGTTACATGGCATCCTGCATAATTCTGATACCACAGGCCAGGCTGCATATGAGAAAATTACAATGGTACCTAAGGAGGAGTGTATGGTCTCAACACAGTCACAGTCTAGAAGCTTTGATACCAATCATTCCTTGCCTTCAAAAGGAGTTTCTGTGGTGGGCTTAGGCCTGCCAGTCCAACAGAGGGTTGCCTTTCAACAAACCAAAAACAAAACAAACCATCACCATGGACGCTTCAGACCGAGGATGGGGAGCACACATGGAGGGAAAATGTATCCAAGGCCTATGGTCTCAAGGCCAGCTACACATGCACATAAACCAAAAGGAAATGCTGGCAGTGATGCATGCAATCGAGGCTTTCAAACCCTTCCTCCATCAAGACCACCTGCTAATAAGGACAGACAACACCACGGTCATGTGGTACATAAACAAGCAAGGAGGCACACACTCCTACCCTCTCTGCCGGCTGGCTATGAATCTATGGGAACTATGCCTGAACCTCAGTATTCAACTACAGTCCCAGTTCGTGCCAGGAAAAGAGAATACACTGGCAGACAGCTTAAGCAGAACTACCATGGATGCACACGAATGGATGCTGCACCCAGACATCTTCCAACTCATAGCAAAGGAATGGGGAATGCCGGAGATAGATCTGTTTGCCTGTCCTCTCAACCATCAACTGAAGACATTCTGTTCAAGGACATACCACCCACAAGCTTGGAGGGTGGACTCTCTCTCTTTCAGCTGGAAAGCTCTAAACGTATATGCCTTTCCACCTCTCCCATTAATGTACAAGGTTCTACTGAAGATCAGGGAGGAGCAGCCAAGAGTGATTCTGATCGCTCCAGACTGGCCAAGGCAACACTGGTATCCATTATTGAGAAGCTTGTCTCGGGAAAAAACATGGCCTCTTCCCCTAGGGCCTCTCCTGACGCAGAACAATTTCAAGATCATGCATCCCAACTTGAAAACATTGCAGCTAACTGCCTGGAAAATTCCTTAAATCCCAAACAAGATGCCTTATCACAGAGAGTGAAGGACATCATCTTGGAAGCTCGCCGGCCTTCCACAAGGAAGACATACTCGGCTAAATGGAAAAGATTCCTCATTTGGAACACAGCAAAAGGCTCAGATGTGACAGTGGCAAACATGACACATATTCTGGAATACTTAGCAGAATTGTTCCACAATGGCCTGTCCTATTCTTCCATTAAGATTCATGCCTCAGCAATTTCAGCAGAATACAATGTGGATCCACCTATCTTCTCACACCCTCTCCTCAGGCAATTTCTGAGAGGAATCAAAAATATTAAACCTCCAAGAAAACCACCTCTACCCGCTTGGGATCTCAACTTTGTGTTGGAGAAACTAACACTTCACCCATTTGAACCAGCAGCATCAGCGGATCTACAGTTTCTGTCTTGGAAAACTGCATTCCTTCTGGCAATAACTACAGCAAGAAGAGTATCTGAGTTACAAGCATTAATGGCAGTACAGCCATTTCTTATCTTCCATCAGGACAGAGTTTCACTAAGAACCAATCCTACTTTTATGCCAAAGGTGGTATCTAGGGTATCTTTGAACCAAGCTATTCACTTGCCTACGTTCTTCCCAAATCCACAGACTAGAGGGGAAAAACTTCTGCACACCCTGGATATACACAGACAACTACGCTACTACTTGGACAGAACTAAAACTAGCAGAAAGACTGACCAACTATTTGTAGCATATGCTACTGGGGTGCAAGGAAAAGCAATTTCCAAACAGACAATTTCAAAATGGATAGGAAATTGCATTCGATTTTGTTACTCTTTTCATGGAAAGACAGTTCCTGAAAACATCAGGCCTCATTCCACAAGGGCCACGACCACCACTACAGCCTTCCTACGAGGGGTGGCTACCAAGGACATTTTAGAAGCTGCTACTTGGAGCTCCGTGCATACATTTGCCAAACATTACAATCTACCTTTATACTCCAGATCCAGAGCAGGTTTTGCTACTGCAGTCCTGCAGGGGATATGAACTACACCATCCTTTTCTTAGTACCCCTCCCCCAGATTGGCTATGGTATTCTACCCATATGTTATGACTGCAGATGCATCCTTGAAGGACATAGTACAGTTTTGTACCTACCATAAATGTAGATGTCCGATAGGTATGCATCTGCAGTCAGGTTTACCCTCCCTCCTACCCCTCAGTGGTATTCCTAAGGTACTTACCCCTCTTTTAGCTAGCTGGGGGGATCTATTATGGTGTATTTGTTTGTATATACATGTATATAATTTTATAAGTTTGCAAATGTTTGGATCCTTTTTGCATTTATCCAAATTTAGCCTTCCTCGAGGGCACCTGGCATCTGGGGCAAGAAAAACTGAGGAAAATGGCATCGGCTGATGCTTTTATACCCCAGACGCTCTATTGTCGGGGAAAGTGCGACATCAGCCGAGGCCAGACCCAGACTTTGGAATCCGGCCGACCGAAGGGCTGCCTGAGGCAGGACAACCCATATGTTATGACTGCAGATGCATACCTATCGGACATCTACATTTATGGTAGGTACAAAACTGTACTTTTTATACCCCTGACGTCATGAAAGAAGTGACAGCAACTGACGCAGAACCCGAGACTTTGTTAATCGGGCAGACTGAGGGCAACCTGCCAGCAGATTACCCAAATGTAATGACTGCAGCCGTGAATACACTCTGACATCTATATTTATGTTAAGTGTACACAGCTGTAGATGTTCGTGTTTCACTGTTGAAGTCATTGCACGTGGGTTATCCTGCTGGCAGGCTACACGCAGTCGGCCTGAATTCCAAAGTCCTGGTCCGGCGTCTGTTGCTGTCACCTCTTCCCTGACGTCAGTGCGTCAGGGGTATAAAAGATGCAGCCGGCGCCATTTTCTTCAGTCTTTCTTGCCGCGCGGTGCCCGAAGCAAAAGCAGTTCGCCAGTGCTGGTAGGGCCAACTCCTGAGATTTTCTAAATTGAATTTCAGAACCGAAGTCTTCAATAAAGCTAAGTACCCCGTTGGGGAAACTCTTTCTTGCTCCAGACCGATGTCAGTAAAAGTTAACAACTGTATTTCTTGTGGGAAGGAAATACCTCATAAGGATTTTCACTCTTACTCTATTCCTTGCCTAGGCCCCGACCACAATGTTGCTAGTTGTCGTTTTTGAGCTAGATTCAACCAACACGCACTATTAAGCGTCGGTTCGATTTTGCTTTACATTACTTTGGTCGAAGGTTTAATTATATAATGCAGTCGGAACAACTGATCGGAATTCATAAAAAGCGCAAAGACAAAGAAAAATACAGGCATCAGAGGTCCAAAACTGACGAAGCCTCTTCTAGGCCAGTCGCCGGTTCTCATTGAGGCGCTTTCGCAGCCCCTTACACCCGCTACCTCAGAGCCACAGGCCGCCTCCGACTCCCACGTGGAGACAGCTAGGTCTCTGGAAACTCAAGGTAGGTATTGGGCCTACGAAGACTATTCCCTCAGATGGGTCCGGAGCCACTTAGCAGGCATCGGCTTCTGAGGGTGTTTTTAGACCTACACAGCTTACTATCAGGACTACTTCAGCAGCCAATACAAAGTCTAAAAAGCCTATAAAGACAAAAAACAAGTACAGCATTCACCACGACAGTCATCCATGCCAAAGAAACAGATGCTTAAAATGGCCGAGGACCTAATTACTCTGATCAGGGGTTCCCATCCCCCTCCTGATAAAAGGCCGAGGCAAGATACCGACTATGATTCCTCTGACCAGGTTTCTATTTCCTCTGATTCCTCTTCAGAACAGGGATATTCTCTTCCTCCCTATGAGGATTCTGATGCTGAATAATCTATTCCTTCATCCTCTCCTCCTGAATATTACTCTTTTGGGGAAACCCTGCACACCATGAGGGAGCATTTCCATTGGGAGAGCCAAGATTATTCTGGATCCAAGAAAAGGCTTTTTACTGCCTCAGCACAGGCCCCTTGCTATTCCCCCTGTACTAGATATTGTTGATGTTTTTTCTGAATCCAGTTTGTCTCCTGATTCTTTACCCCCTGCACCAGTTAAGCCAGATAGGTACTACAGGGTCCCAGATTCACATACATTTCTTTATAAAAACCCTGCTGCTGATCCAGAAACAATTTCTCAGGGTCCCAAAGGGGTCAAGGCTTCCACTGCAAAAAATCCTGTTCCCTCTGATAGGGATTCTAGAGCATTGGACAGATGGGGGGAAAAGTCTGCACCTCTGCTACTTTAGCTGTAAGGGCTTTAAACTGTCAGTTTCACATGCTTAAATACCAACAATATCTAATGTCTTTGCTCAAACAGAAAATGCTTACAAGCTCAGAATGTCCTGAAAATAAGGAAATGCAGGATTTATTGCATGCAGCTGAACAAGTGGGAAAGCATACTTTGCAATGTGGTTTTGATTCATTAGAGGCTTCTTGCAGAGCCGCAGTTACAGGATGTCCTTCAAGGATGCATCTGCAGTCCTTACAAATGGGTTGTCCTGTCGTCAGGCAGCCCTTCGGTCGGCCGGATTCCAAAGTCTGGGTCTGGCCTCGGCTGATGTCGCACTTCACCCGACGTCATAGCTGCAGGTATTCGGGTATAAAGGCATCAGCCGACGCCATTTTCCTCAGTCTTTCTTGCCGCGTGGCGCCCGAAGCAGAAGCTGTTCGCAAGTGCCAGTCGGTCAGAACCAGAGATTACTACTACTGAAGACTTCTAAAAAGCTAAGTACCCCGTTGGGGACTCTTTCTTGCCTCAGCCAATGTCAGAAAAAGTGAATAACTGTTTAACTTGTGGGAAACAAATACCTCATAAAGATTTCCACTCTTACTGTTTACCTTGTTTAGGCCCAGACCACGACGTAGCAGCTTGTCTAGCCTGTGCTTCTTTCAACCGACGGACGCTTAGACATCGGTCGGAATTTGCTGAGGAGTTTTTCGGCTCCGCTTTTGCTTACATTATGCCGTCGGATCCTCCGACTACGCAAATTTCTAAAAAGCGCAAGGAAAAGGACCGACACTCGCGGTCCGCGGTTTCGGCCGAAACCGCGGTTAAGCCAACCGCGAGTGTCTCGGTTTCGGCCGAAACCGAGTCCACGGTTCTTCCTTCGGCCGAAAACTTACCTTCTATCGAGGCCTCATCCAGCATGGCTGAATCTGCTTCTGAAATTCCACCCGTTCTTGCAGGTTCACAGGATTTATCTGATACTATCCCTTTGGATATTTCTACCCCTGCACGTGAAGCTGCTAGGCCACCTGCATCCATGTCAATTAAGGCCTTTGCCAGGGCTAAAGCAGCAAAATCTACCAAAGCTGTTCCTGCTAAGACACCCTCTCACAGGCCTAGCTCTAGTTCACAAATGCTTAGTCTAGCAGAGGATCTCATTTCTTTGATCCGGGGATCCCAACCACACCCAGACAGGGCCTCTCACCCACCTCCAGAGAAGAGGCCTAGAGTAGAGCCCCCTGAGCCAGTTTCTTCAGATGACCTCTTTGTTGAATCAGATAATTCAAACCCTCCAGAGGGCCCTTATTCTCCTTATGAAGACTCTGATGCAGAAGAGTCCATTCCTTCTGCCTCCCCGCCTGAGGAATTTTCCTTTGGGGAAACCTTGCATGCTATGAGGGAACAATTTCAATGGCAGGGCCAGGATTTTTCAGACTCTAGGAAAAGGCTTAGAACCTTTTTGCATTTGCCACAACATAGGCCTTTAGCCATTCCTCCAGTACTTACTGTTGTGGATGATGCATTCAGTGATGCTTGTACTGCTCCTGATTCTCTTCCTCCGGCCCCTGCTAAGCCCGATAGGTACTACAGGGTTCCGGACACACACTGTCATTTGTATAAGGCTCCTTTTGCAGATCCCGAAACCATCTCCCAGGGACCCAAGGCTGTAGCAGCTTCTTCTGCCAAGAACCCCCTCCCCTCTGAAAGGGAATCTAGGGCCTTAGAGAGGTGGGGTAAAAAAAAGTTTACACTTCTGCTACTCTTTCAGCTAGGGCCTTGAACTGTCAATTCCACATGATTCAGTATCAGGAATATATGTTAGACCAGTTAACTAAAAAACTGTCCTCGGATGAACCATTAGACAAAAAATCTGTTCAGGAAATGGTACATAACATTCAACAGGTCAGTAAGCATTCCTTAAAATGCGGCTATGATGCACTGGAGGCTTCCTTTAGATCAGCCATGACTGGTACAGTGATCAGAAGACATGCATGGTTAAAAGAGCAGTCCTTACCAGACCATGTTAAATCAAAGCTCCTAGATGCTCCTATGGATAAGCTCAATTTGTTTGGCTCCCCTGCACAACAGGTGCTGAAAAAGGTGGAAGAGAAAGCAAAATCTGTCCAGACAGTCAAGGATTTCTTACAGGTCCAGCCTCCAAGGTTTAGCAGGAACTGGCCTTCCAAGAATTGGTCCTTTCCGGACACCTCCAGAGCTCAGAGAGGCAGGAATAGGCGCTCAAGAGGCAGGGGTCAATCCAGAGGTGCCTACAGGGGATGCCAGTGGCAGGCCAACAACCAGCGAGGTACAGCCACAGATCCAGCCACCACCACTTCCACAGGACAATCACAGTGACTTGGCTCTGGCACCGCCTACCAGGGAACAACTAGAAGCACCCTTAGGCAGGAAGCTAGCCCTATTCTCAGTAAACTGGCATTACATCACAGGAGACAAGTGGATTTTACAGACAATAGACTAAGGTTACAGGTTTCACTTCCATGCTCTACCAAGGAAGAGAGGAATGCCAAACCTACCTCTAAATCAGAAGACAGAAGCTCTAAAACAAATAACTCGCTCACTAAGGATGAGAGCTGTAGAAAGGGTACCACCTATGGAACAAGGGCAAGGATTTTACTCCAGACTCTTCCTGGTACCAAGAAAAGAAAACCAATGGAGACCTATTCTCGACCTGTCCGCTTTAAACACATACCTCATTGTTCCAAAATTCAAAATGCTGACCCATCAGCAACTTCTTCCCATGCTGGACAAGGAGTCTTGGCTGGTAACTCTAGATCTCAAGGAGGCATACCTGCACGTCCCCATATGACCAAATTGCAGAAGATACCTCAGATTTCTTGCAGGATCAGAGCATTATCAATTCTCATCATTGCCCTTTGGCTTATCTACTGCGCCCAGAGTATTCACGAAATGCCTGGCATCAGTAATTGCTCATTGCAGGCTTCAGGGAATTCAAATCTACCCTTACCTGGACGACTGCCTGCTACAAGCGGACAACAAAAACAAATTAACAAAAGATTTGAAAAGGGTCATTCATTTACTGCAAGCCCTGGGATACACAGTCAATATGAAAAAGTCAAGGCTGATACCATCCCAAAGGATAACCTTCTTGGGTGCAGAGCTGGACACATCAAAACAAATGGCATTCCTGACAGTAGAAAAACAGGAGCAACTACCTGTCTACTTCATGGCATTAACAAAGCAGAACCAGCTAACAGCAAGAAAAGTCCTGCAAGCCCTGGGTTACATGGCATCCTGCATAATATTGATTCCACATGCCAGACTACATATGAGAAAGTTGCAGTGGTACCTAAGGAATTTATGGTCTCAGCACAAGCACAGCCTAGAAACCCAAATTCCAGTAATTCCATGCCTGAAGCAAGAATTCCAATGGTGGGCTCAGGCCTGTCAATCAAACAAAGGACTGACCTTCCACAACACTCAACCAAGCCAGACCATCACAACGGACGCCTCAGACCTCGGTTGGGGGGCGCACATGCTGGACAAGTGCATACAAGGCTTATGGACTCAAGACCAGCTGCACCTACACATAAATCAAAAGGAAATGCTGACAGTAAAACTGGCAATTCAGACCATTTCTTAGACAGGGTCAACTGTTGATAAGGACGGACAACACCACAGTTATGTGGTACATCAACAAACAGGGAGGCACACATTCATACCCTCTATGCCAGATGCCAATGGACCTCTGGAATGTGGCCCTGAGCTTCAACATTCAGTTACAAGCAATTTTTGTGCCAGGAAAAGAAAATATACTAGCAGACATCCTAAGCAGAACTACCACGGATGCCCACGAATGGATGCTGCATCCGGACATATTCAAAACTATTACAGGGAAATGGGGACTACCAGAAATAGACTTATTTGCATCCCCACACAATCACCAACTGAAAAAATTCTGCACGAGGACGTACCACCCACTTGCTTGGAAAGTGGACTCCCTATCGTTCACCTGGAAAAACCTGACAGCATATGCATTCCCACCTCTTCCTTTGATGCACAAGGTGCTACTGAAGATCAAAGAAGACCAGCCAAGGATCATCCTGATAGCTCCAGACTGGCCAAGACAACATTGGTACCCATTACTGAGGAGTATGTCTCGGGGAACAAATATGGCCTCTGCCCCTGGTTCCCTTGCTGTTAACACAGAACAACTACAAAACCCTGCATCCAAACCTGAAAACACTGCAGCTGGCTGCCTGGAACATTGCATAAGAACAAATAACCCAGATTTATCTCAAAGGGTTAAAGACATTATCTTGGAGGCTCGCAGACCCTCAACAAGAAAAAACTATTCAGCAAAATGGAAAAGATATCTCATTTGGAGTACTGCAAAGGGAGAAAATGTGTCACTAGTAAACATAGCTAACATCCTGGAATACTTGGCAGATCTGTTCCACAATGGCCTGTCTTATTCTTCCATTAAGATTCATGCATCAGCTATTTCAGCAGAATACAACTTGGATCCTCCAGTCTTCTCACATCCTCTGCTCAGGCAGTTTCTGAGAGGAATAAAAAATGTTAAACCACCCAGGAAGCCACCATTACCAGCATGGGACTTGAACTTTGTACTAGAAAAGTTGACACTGCCTCCTTTCGAGCCAGCAGCAACAGCAGAATTACAGTACTTATCATGGAAAACTGCTTTCCCTGCTTTCCTGCTTGGAATCACTTCAGCAAGAAGGGTTTCTGAGCTACAGGCATTAATGGCAGTACAGCCCTTCCTGATCTTCCACTAAGATAGTGTCCATGAGAACTAATCCTACGTTTATGCCAAAGGTGGTCTCTAGGGTATCTTTAAACCAAGCTATCCACCTACCTACATTCTTCCCCAACCCACAGAACAGGGGAGAAAGGCTGTTGCATACCTTGGATGTACATAGACAATTACGTTACTACCTGGACAGGACCAAGAGCAATAGAAAAACTGACCAGCTACTGGTAGCATATGCAACAGGAATGGAAGGAAAAGCAATTTCAAAACAGACAATCTCTAAGTGGATAGGAAATTGCATTAGATTTTGTTACTCTTACCATGGGAAGGAAACTCCTGAAAATATCAGACCTCACTCTACAAGGGCTACAGCCACTACCACAGCTTTTTTACGAGGAGTGGCTACCAAAGACATTTTAGAGGCTGCAACTTGGAGCTCCGTGCATACATTTGCCAAGCATTGTAATTTACCTTTATACTCCAGATCCCGAGCAGGTTTTGCCACTGCTGTTTTGCAAGGGATCTTAACTACACCATAATCTTATTACTCCTCCTCCCCCAGTTTGGCTATGGTATTCTACCCATTTGTAAGGACTGCAGATGCATCCTTGAAGGACATAGTACAGTTTTGTACCTACCATAAATGTAGATGTCCGATAGGAATGCATCTGCAGTCAGGATTACCCTCCCTCCTTCCCCTCTGAGGTACTCCTAGGGTATTTACCCATCTTCTAGCTAGCTGGTGGAATCTATTATGGTGTATTTGTTTGTATATATGTATATACATGTTTATTTTTATTTGCTCTCTTATTTGGAAACTTTTGCAATTATCCAAATTTAGCCTTCCTAGAGGGCACCTGGCATCTGGGGCAAGAAACACTGAGGAAAATGGCGTCGGCTGATGCCTTTATACCCGAATACCTGCAGCTATGACGTCGGGTGAAGTGCGACATCAGCCGAGGCCAGACCCAGACTTTGGAATCCGGCCGACCAAAGGGCTGCCTGACGACAGGACAACCCATTTGTAAGGACTGCAGATGCATTCCTATCGGACATCTACATTTATGGTAGGTACAAAACTGTACTTTCTGTCATTCAAAGGCATGCTTGGTTAAAGTAACAAAGTTTACCTGATCATGTTAAAGCAAAACTGTTGGATGCTCCATTACAGCATGATACTTTGCTTGGTGTTAAGGCAGAAGAGGTGTTAAAGAAAATGGAGGATAAAGCAAAATCAATGCAGACAGTGAAGGATTTTTTACAGGTTCAGCCACCCAGATTTAGCAGGAACTGGCCTTCAAATAATTGGTCCTTTCCAGTGTCAGACAGGCCCCAAAAAGGCAGATACAGACGCCCAAGAGGCAGATCTCAGTCACAAGGCACATACAGACCTAAGCAATGGGGTGCTTCTGCCCCCAAAGGCGGAGAAGACAAATCACAACCCTATAGGAAACGGTCCCAATGACTTCCCTCTACCAATGCCAAGCACTTGCCTTTTGCAGGCACCCTTAGGAGGAAAACTTGCACTTTTCTCGCAAAATTGGCACAAAATTACCCAAGACAAATGGGTACTGAATA
Organism: Protopterus annectens; assembly: GCF_019279795.1. Taxonomy (NCBI): domain Eukaryota; kingdom Metazoa; phylum Chordata; order Ceratodontiformes; family Protopteridae; genus Protopterus; species Protopterus annectens. The sequence continues at coordinate 848,756,391 of NC_056750.1, forward strand.
TTGTCTCCCAGGGTTACAGGTTCCACTTTCACTCCCTACCAAGGCCAAAAGGTATGCCAGACCTGCCACACACAATCAATGGGCAGAGGCACAAAAACAAATTTCTGCTCTCATGGACATGAGGGCTATTCAAAAAGTACCACAGCAAGAGCAGGGAAAAGGATGTTACTTGAGGCTTTTCCTGGTGTCCAGAAAGGACAAAGCTTGGAGACCAATACTGGACCTGTCTACTCTAAATACCTTCCTGGACGTTCCAAAATTCAAAATGTTGACACTGCAGCAACTTCTACCCATGCTGGCCAAGAAGGCTTGGCTAGTTACATTGGACCTCAGAGGCATACCTGCATATCCCAATCAGACAGTCTTGCAGAAGATACCTCAGATTCATAGCTGGCTCAATGCATTACCCATTCTCTGCACTGCCCTTTGGCTTATCTACTGTGCCCAGGGTCTTCACAAAATGCCTGGCACCAGTAATTGCATTTTGCAGACAAAAAGGAATTAAAATATATCCCTACTTGGATGATTGCCTTATTCAAGCAGAGAGCAAGGACATTCAACTAAAGCATCTGGCGTTTGTAAAACGATTACTAGTTTGCCTAGGGTACACAGTAAACGAAAAGAAATCAAAACTAGTGCCCTCCCAAGAGATAATATTCCTGGGTGCAAGCTTAAATACAACTACCCAGATGGCTTATCTCACGCCAGACAAACAAAGGCAACTGACTCATTACTTTCAAATGATGGCAACAAAGACCGAGCTACCTGCAAGAAAAATTCTGCAGGCTTTGGTCTTCATGGCATCCTGCATCCTGCTAATTCCATATGCAAGACTGCATATGAGGAAGCTACAATGGTATCTAAAAAGTGTTTGGACTCAACATTGTCACAGCCTGGAAACAATAATTACTCCCATTCCCTGCCTACAACAAGAGTTCCGATGGTGGGCAATGGCCTGTCACCACAACAAAGGGCAGCCTTTCACTTTACCCACAGCCAGGCAGACACTAACAACAGATGCATCGGATTATGCCTGGGGAGCACACATGGCGGGAAAATGTATACAGGGCATGTGGCCCACGGACCAAATGCATCTTCATATCAATCAAAAAGAGATGCTAGCTGTACAGAATGCCCTGACAGCCTTCAGGGACCTACTACATCCAGGACAACTATTACTAAAGATGGACAATACTACAGTCGTGGTACATAAACAAGGGGGCACACCCCCTCTGCAGGCAAGCCATGACTTTATGAAACACAACACTGGCCTATCAAGTGCATCTGCAGGCACAATTCCTGCCAGGAAAGAAAAGTACTCTGGCAGACGAACTAAGCAGAAACCTCATGAACCCTCACGAGTGGAAACTAGATCCACAAGTCTTCAGCATGATGATAAAGAAATGGGGATGCCCAGACATATTTATTTGCCTCCCCTCACAACTGCCAACTTCAGAGATTCTGCACAAGGACTTATCACTCTCAAGCATGGAAGGTGGATGCTCTCTCATTCAGCTGGAAAACCCTAACAGTTTATGCCTGTCCACCACTGCCTGTACTCTCCAAGGTACTCCTAAAAGTCAGACAAGAGAAGCCAAAAATGATTCTGATTGCCCCAGACTGGCCACGCCAGCACTGGCACCCAATCCTAAAGAGCTTGTCTCAAGTGCCAGCCTGGACTTTACCTCAAATTCCTCATCTGCTGACCCAACAAAACAATCTGATCCTGCACAGTCAACTCAAAACCTTAAATCTGGCTGCACGGCGATTAATATAGCTACTCAGAACACTCCTCTCTCTAAAGATGTTATGGATGTTGTTTTGGAAGCCAGGAGGCCCAGCACCAGGAAATCTTATGCAGTAAAATGGAAGAGATTTTGTGCTTGGAACCAGGCACAAGGACTTGAACCGCTTGTTCCAAATATTCCTCAGATTTTGCAATACCTGACTGAGATGCTGGACAAAGGCCTATCCTTCTCATCAATTAAGATCCATGCCTCTGCCATTTCAGCTCATTACAATATGGAACCTCCAATTTTTTTCTCATCCACTGCTAAGACAGTACCTCAGAGGGGCAAAAAACATAAGACCCCCAAGAAGAGCACCTATACCAACATGGGACCTAAACTTTGTCTTGGAAAAGCTCACACTACCTCCTTTTGAGCCAGCCAATACAGCTGAGAGAAAATTCTTATGGAAAACTGCTCTGCTCCTAGTTTTAACTTCAGCAAGAAGAGTCTCAGAGCTACAGGCATTAATGGCAGTGGAACCTTTTATCATTTTTCATATGGACAGGGTTTCTCTAAGGACAAACCCAGCATTTATGCCAAAGGTAGTATCCAGTGTGGCTCTTAACCAAACCATTCATTTACCAACCTTTTATCCAAATCCCCAGAATAAAGGGGAAAGACTTCTGCACTCTTTGGACAGACAGTTCCGCTTCTACTTGGACAAAACAAAAGCTTTCAGGAAAACTGAGCAACTTTTTGTGGCATATGCTGCAGGATCACAAGGAAAGGCTATTTCAAAGCAGACTATTTCAAAGTGGATAGGACACTGCATTCATTTCTACTATGTACAGCATGGCAAATTGGTGCATAAGAATATCAGGCCACATTCTACCAGGGCAGCAGCCACATCAGCAGCCTTTCTCAGAGGAGTACCAACCAAGGAAATTTTGGAGGCTGCATCTTGGAGTTCAGTGCACACTTTTACCAAGCACTATCACTTACCTCTTTACTCTAAATCCAGAGCAGGATTTGCCACTGCAATTCTGCAGGGCCTCATAGCCTCTCCTAATTCTGTTTAGACCCAGCCGCCCAACCTCAGCTTTGGGATTCAACCCAAGTGTAATGACTGCAACAGTGAAACACGATTAACTCCTCCTCCCAACAAATTCCAACACATGTGAGAGATGCAACCATATAGCCAAACTGGAGGCTAAGCTCTCTCTCAACTCAGTTCTGGCATAACCAGTCAGGAGGAGAAGAAAACCACACCCACTACAATTCCAGTCTCACATAGACCTACCACGACAGCAAACCAAACACATAATCACACAAAAACATACTCGGAGGCTCTAAATAAAGATCTGTGTAAGCAGGAGAGACCTCCAAAGCAGACACCCCAAACAACCGCTACCCCAAAACAAAACACGTGCAACACATCTCACAAAGCCAGTGTGCCGAACAGTCACTGCTATTAAGACTAAACAACACACCTGATACACTTGTAATAGGTGACTCTATCGTCAGGCACACTGACTTCCCGCTCACCAGGCTGAACAAGGAGAGGGTCACGGTGAGCAGCCTGTCGGACGCTAGGATCCGCCACATAACACAAGCACTCAGGTCACTCCAAGGCAAGTACAAATATGACTCAGTCATTGTCCATGCTGGTGTGAATGACCTGAGACGTACCTCCCTGGACTGCATGAAAAGAGACATAAAGGAGCTCTCTGAGCATGTAGCCCAGGCCGGTATGACCCTGACCTTGAGTAGCATCTTACCCTCACCAAGAATGATGCCACAATATGAAGACAAGATCAGTTTCAACAATTGGCTTAAGTACTGGTGTCATTCAAAGGGGATCCAATGCCTGTCAGCTTGGGATGATATGCTCGACAAGCCACGATGCTTCGCTAGGGACGGCTTGCACCTTTCACCCCTGGGCTTTCGGATATTGGCAAAGGCTCTTGCTACCCCCATAGTGCCTTTTTTAGGTAAGGCTCAAAAGACAAACCCACCTCCATAGGTATCTCAAGGGATAAGAAACTGAGTAATGCTACTCAATACCAGAAGTCTAAACCTCAAGATGCACGCACTCGAAACTCTCCTTAGCATGGAAAACATCGATATCTGTGCAGTAACAGAAACCTGGTTCAGGGCTCCCGAGAGCACCCCAGCACTACCAGGTTATACCTCATACCATGCTTTTCGGCCCCAAAACTTGGACCGAACCACAAAAGGAGGGGGAGTATCGATATTCATCAAAGGTACCCACACCTCCAGGTTGATGGCAAAGCACGAAGCATCAGAGACTATCCATGTGCAACTAACAGTGGGTAAAACTGCCTTCCAGTTTGTAGCCTACTACAGACCACCCTCCCAAACCCAGGAACTCCACTCGGCCTTTCTGAGAACACTGGAAAATATGAAGGTATCTCCAAACACCGTTATATTGGGCGACTTCAACTACCCAAACATAGACTGGGAGCATTACTCTAGCTCCAACACCCTAGCCCAAAGGTTCCTAGAATTTATAAACTCAAATGCTATGGAACAACTTGTTACCACTCCCACAAGAGGGGAAAACATACTGGACCTGATCATCACCAACATGGGGGACTCTATGCTCCAGACCAGAAGTGTATCCCTCACTGGTAAGATCAGACCATAAACTAATCTCACTGGATATTCACATCCCGACCCCACCCCCTGCCCAGAAAACCACAGTGAAAAACTTCTCTAAAGCAAATTTCACACTCCTCAAAACCGAGGTGGAATCCTTCAAAGCCCCTGGGCCTGTGGAAAATACGGCCCAGACCGCAGAATTCTTTATAAACGCATTCTATAAACACCTTCAGGAATGCATGGATCATGCGATCCCAAATAAAACCAAGACCCAATCCTCCAAAGGCAGACGTCCTGTCTGGTGGACCCCAGCCATAAACAAACTATACAATAGAAGGAGGAAGCTACTAAATGATAGAGCAAAATCCCAAAAAGGGAAGGCATCACTGATCAGTATTAGCAAAAAAACTACGGGCACTCATAAAATTGTCTAAGGCCAGCTTCGAGAGAAAAATTGCACAGGACACTAAGGATAATCACAAGGCTTTCTTTAGTTATGTTAGGAACCTGGGTGGTAATTCCCAGATATGCTCAGAATTAGTCCATAATGACAAAAAATACACTGAACCCAGAGACATTGCCAACATCCTAGCTGACAGGTTCAGCGCAGACTTCTCCCCCCCCCCCCCCCCAACAAAAGGGCAAATATCTATCCCAGCAGAGTGCTGCCCCCCTGACATCTCAGATGCTCAGGTAAGAGCCACCCTCTCCAAAGCAAAAAACACAGCATCAGTGGGACAAGACTGTGTCCTGGGCTGCGTCCTACATGAACTCCAAGAAGAGCTAAACCCAAACATAAAACTACTGTTCAATCTCAGCCTTTACTACAGGATATGTGCCCAAAGAGTGGCGTACAGCAACAGTGGTCCCTCTCCATAAAGGTGGTGCCTCAACGGATCCTGGAAACTATCGCCCCATAAGCCTGACTAGCTTGGTCTGCAAAGCTGTGGAAAGGATCATCATGGACCTCATAAATAAAGATATTGGGGATCTACAGACACTGGATCCTACCCAGTTCGGCTTTAAGGGCAGATCCTGCTTATTAAACCTGGTTGATTTCTTTAAAACAGTCACCAAGGCCATTGATGAGGGGAAGGTGGTCCACACAGCCTATCTGGACCTCGCAAAAGCCTTCGATACAATACCCCACTCTGGCATTATTGATAAGCTCACCAGCTTAAATACAAACCCCTATGTCACTAGATGGATTGCAAACTGGCTCAAGGACAGAACCCACATGGTTAGAATTGCTGGAGCCATGTCAGACTCCAAACCTGTTACAAGTGGTGTCCCACAAGGCTCAGTCCTGGGACCTCTCTTGTTCGGTATATATTTCTCGGAGGTACAGGCCAACACGGAAGGACTGTGGCTGACCAAGTTCACAGATGACTGCAAACTGGGTGCCATAATAGACTCTCCAGCCGACACAAGCATCCTCCAAAAGGGCCTCATAGAAACAGACAACTGGTGCCAAAGCCATGGCCTCAAGCTAAACACCAAACAGTGTATAGTCATCCCCTTTGGCAAAAACAAAGTGCCCACAAACTACCACATAGGTGGTAATTCATTAAGTACAGAAGAAGTAATTAGGTACCTGGGGACCCAAGTTGATAGCAATCTCTCATTTTACAACCACGTGGCCAAAGTGGTTTCAAAAACATTTTATATAGCCCACCTAATCATGAAGGGATTCACATCTAGATCAGGGGAGGTCATCGTGCCTCTTTACTCATCCCTCATTAGGCCCATAATTGAGTACAATGCCCCTTTTGGGATGTACCTTACCAGACACCTGCAGCAACTGGAAAGACCCCAGAAGTACCTCACCAAGAGGATCAAAGGGCTCAAACAGATGCCATATGCTGCCCGGTTAAAGAAACTCCAGCTCTACTCAGTGGCATACCGCCGGTTCAGAGGCGATCTGTGCCTGACGTATAAAGCCATGTCCAACCTGGAATTAATGGACATGCTGCACCTCAGAAAATCCAAATCCCATCGAGCTACGCGCTCAAGAGACTTGAACCTCAGCACTGAAATAAATAGTACATGCTGGAGGGACAGATTCATAACCCAGAGGCTCCCTTCACTCTGGAATAAAATCCCAGTCCAGGTTAGGCAGAATCCCTCATTTCCTCTCTTCAAGAGGAATCTTGATGAGTGGATGGGAGATCGTAGGTTTACCCCGGGTATCACTTCTGTGTCACTGTTAGACAGAGGCACAGTATACTAACCTCAAAAAAGGGCATAGCAAAATAAATTTAAAATGGGTGGCAAAAGCCAAACACGTTCTGGCTAGGCTTATAAATGCCCTAGGGCAGATAGCCTAGTATGAGCCTATGAACATAGTAGAGTTGTGTACCTACCATAAATGTAGATGTTCGAGTGTATTCACTGTTGCCGTCCAGGTTACCCTCCCACCATCCCCCTTTCATTGCTGGGAATTATCTGTTCTTCGCTATTCTATACAACCTATGTGGTGTATTTGCTTGTAGAGGAAGGTAATGTTAGTGCATGCATTTTTATTTGCAAATTTTTAGCCTACCCTTTTGGGGGCACCTGACATCTGGGGCAAGAAAAACTGAAGAAAATGGCATCTGCTGCATCTTTTATACCCCTGGCACACTGACGTCAGGGAAGAGGTGACAGCAACCGACACCGGACCAGGACTTTGGAATTCAGGCAGACTGCGGGTAGCCTGCCAGCAGGATAACCCAAGTGTAATGACTGCAACAGTAAATACACTCGAACATCTACATTTATGGTAGGTACACAACTGTACTTTTCCTGGTGCCCAGAAAAGAGATCTCATGGCACTCTATCCTGGATCTGTCCATTCTCAACACCTTCCTGGTGTACCCAAATTCAAAATGCTTACACTCCAACAGCTGCTTTCTATGCTAGCCAAGAACTCCTGGCTGGTCACCCTAGACTTAAAAAAATCTTATCTGTACATCCTCATAAGGGAATCTTGCAGGAAATGTCTTCGTTTCAGGGCAGGCTCTATGCACTATCTGTTCGCTGCACATGTTCATCGGGGTATATAAGTTGCATCCAACGCCTTTTTCTTCAGTTTTCTTGCCGCGCGGTGCCCGAAGCAAAAGCAGTTCGCAAGTGCCGGTCGGCCGACTCCTGAGATTTTTCGAAGTCGAATTTCAGATCCGAAGTCTTCAATAAAGCGAAGTACCCTGCTGGGGAAACTTTTTTCTTGCCTCAGACCGATGTCAGAAAAAGTTAATTGTATTTCTTGTGGGAAGCAAATACCTCATAAGGACTTCCACTCTTACTGTATTCCATGCCTAGGCCCTGATCACGACGTCACTAGTTGTCGGTTTTTTGCTAGATTTAACAAACGCACTATAAAACGATGTTTTGATTTTGCTTTGCACTACTTTGGCCGAAGGTTCAATTATGCTATGCCGTCGGAACAACCGACTACCGAAATTCTTAAACGCAAAGACAAGGATAAAGAGACATCCGAGGCCCAAAACTGACGTCGAAGCCTCTTCTAGGCCAGTCGCCGGTTCTTAGTTAGGTATTTTCGCAGCCCCTGACACCCGCTACCTCAGAGCCACAGGCCACCTCCGACTCCCACGTGGAGACAACTAGGCCTCTGGAAACTCAAGGTATTGGGCCTACGGAAACTAATCCCTCAGATGGGTCCGGAACCGCTGAGCAGGCATCGGCTTCTGAGGGTGTTTTCAGACCTTCACAACTTAGCATTAAAGCAACAGCCAAGACAAAAACACCATTAAAGACAAAGAAGCAAGTAAAACATTCTCCTGGACAGTCCTCCATGCCTAAGAAACAGATGCTTAAAATGGCCGAAGACCTCATTACTCTAATCTGGGGTTCCTATCCCCCTCCTGAGAAAAGGCCTAGGCAGGATACAGACTATGATTCCTCTGATCAGGTTTCCATATGTTCATCGTGCATACAGCTGCAGTCATAACAGATGGGTTCTCCTGCCGTCAGGCGGGTCCTCGGTCGGCCGAATTCCAAAGCCTAGGTCCGGCGTCGGTTGTCGTCGCTTCTTCCCTGACGTCAGTGCGACAGGGGTATAAATGAACCAGCCGAAGCCATTTTCTTCTGTCTTTCTTGCCGCGCGGTGCCCGAAGCAGAAGCAGTTCGCAAGTGCCGGTCGGCCAGCTCCTGAGATTACAAAAATTTGGAAACCGAAGTCTTCTTAAAAGCTAAGTACCCGTTGGAAACTTTTCTTGCCTCAGACCGATGTCAGACAAAGTTAATAATTGTATTTCTTGTGGGAAGCAAATACCGCATAAGGATTTCCATTCCCTCTGTATACCTTGTTTAGGCCCAGACCACGACGTCTCGGTCTGTCGCTTTTGTGCTACATTCAACAAACGCACTATTAAGCATCGGGCGGAGTTCGCCCAGCATTATTTTGGGAAAGCATTTAACTATACTATGTCGTCGGATACTCCGACTCTGGTTTTGTCTAAAAAACACAAGGACCGACACACGAGGTCCGCGGCCTCTACCGACACCACGCCAAAGCCGACTACACATGCTCCGGTTCTCAGCGAGGCGCCTACGCAGCCCCTGTCTACCGACGATACTTCTTTGACAGTGTCTCCTGTGCCCGAGGTCGCAGGCTTCTCGGCCCACCCCCCGACTACAGATACCGAAGACACTCTTGGCGTTGAAACTCAGAATGTGAACAGGTCCACCTCCACTCAAGATGTCTTCAGACCTTCCTCTTCTTTCTCCATCAAGGCTTTCACTAAGTCTAAAGCAACCATGCACTCTAAGAGACCAGCTACACAGGGCCCATCTCCAAGCCCCATGCCTGACATCCTCATAAGGGAATCTTGCAGGAAATGCCTGTACATCCTCATAAGGGAATCTTGCAGGAAATGTCTTCGTTTCAGGGCAGGCTCTATGCACTATCTGTTCGCTGCACATGTTCATCGGGGTATATAAGTTGCATCCAACGCCTTTTTCTTCAGTTTGCTTAAAATGGCTGAGGATTTAATTACTTATATCAGAGGTTCTCAGCCCCCACCGGACAAAAGGCCCAGAGTGGAGGAAGATTCCCCCTCCTCTGATCAGGGCTCCATTATTTCAGAGCACTCTGATGATCGGGAACATTCTTACTCCCCTTTTGAAGACTCTGATGCGGAGGAATCCATCCCTTCTGTATCCCCCCCTGAGGATTACTCATTTGGGGAAACTTTGCATACCTTAAGGGAACACTTCCACTGGGAAGGCCAAGATTATTCAGATTCCAAGAAAAGGCTCAGGGAATTTCCCTTGCTTCCTCAGCACAGGCCTCTGGCTATACCTCCTGTCTTGGACATCCTAGATGATGTTTACTCGGAGGCCTGCCTTAACCCGGACACTCTACCTCCAGCTCCAGTTAAGCCTGACAGGTACTACAGGGTTCCTGACTCGCACCAATTTCTATACAAAAGCCATGCTGCTGACCCAGAAACCATCTCACAGGGCCCCAAGGGAGTTAAGGCCTCCATTGCTAAAAGTCCATTACCTTCCGAGAGAGATTCCAGATCCTTAGAAAGGTGGGGAAAAAAGGTATATTCATCGGCTACGTTATCCATGAGGGCCTTAAACTGTCAGTTTCATATGCTAAAATACCAACAGTTTTTGTTATCACAATTGAAAAGTAAAATGTCACAACCTGAACAACCAGACTTGAAGGAGTTGCAGGATTTGATGCATAGTGCAGAACAAGTGGATAAGCATACCTTACAATGTGGTTTTGATGCTCTAGAGGCCTCATGTAGAGCTGCTGTTACAGGATCAGTCATACGTAGGCATGCCTGGCTCAAGGAACAAGCCTAGCCTGATCATGTCAAAGCAAAATTACTAGATGCCCCTCTTCAAAAGGATGTACTATTTGGTGCTAATGCTGAGGAGGTATTAAGGAAAATGGAGGAAAAGGCTAAATCAATGCAAACTGTGAAAGAATTTCTACAGGTACAACCCCCACATTTTAGTAGAAATTGGCCTTCCAAAAACTGGTCCTTTCCTGCCACGGACAGACCCCAAAGAGGCCGATACAGGCGCCCGAGGGGCAGAGGACAATCCCAAGGATCGTTTAGAGGCAGGCAATGACAAGCTCCTACACAAAGAGGTGGTGAGGATAACTCGCAGTCTTTCAGAAAGCAAACCCAATGACTTTCCCCTTTGCATGCCAACCAAGTCTCAAATGGCAGCCCCCTTAGGAGGAAAGCTGGCATTATTTTCAAAAAATTGGCATATTGTCACAAAGGCCAAATGGATCCTGGATATTATAAACAGAGGCTACAAATTCCATTTTCACACCCTTCCAAAAATGAGAGGCATGCCAAACCTGCCACACAATCGAAGGGCAGAGGCACAAAGGCAAATTACAGATCTCATAAACATGAAAGCTATTCAAGAGGTATCTACGCACGAACAAGGTCAAGGTTTTTATTCCAGGCTATTTCTGGTATCAAGGAAGGGAAAAGATTGGAGACCTATTTTGGACCTATCCATCCTAAACACATTTCTACTCGTACCAAAATTCAAGATGTTCACTCTACAGCAACTTCTTCCCATGCTGGGCAAGAGTCTTGGCTGGTAACATTGGACCTCAAGGAGGCATACCTGCATGTCCCAATCAGACAACATTGCAGAAGGTACCTCAGATTTCTTGCAGGTTCAACCCATTATCAATTCTCTGCATTGCCCTTTGGCTTATCTACTGCGCCCAGAGTATTCACGAAATGCCTGGCATCAGTAATTGCCTACTGCAGACTTCAAGGGATACAAATATACCCCTATTTGGACGACTGCCTGATCCAAGCGGACAGCAAGCACATTCTTCTGAAACATCTGGCTTATGTAATAATGTTGTTGAACTCTCTGGGATACACAGTCAACAAAAAGAAATCAAGGCTAATACCCTCTCGGAAGATAATTTTCCTGGGTGCCAATTTGGACACAAACACCCAGATGGCCTACCTCACGCCAGAGAAGCAGGGGCAACTAATTCAATACTTCAGAACACTAGCAAAATTGCACCAGGCTGACTGCAAGGAAAATCCTGCAGGCTGTGGGATGCATGGTATCTTGCATCTTACTAATCCCATGTGCAAAGCTGCATATGAGGAAACTACAATGGTACCTGAAAAACATATGGTCTCAACACAGCCACAGTTTGGAAACAATAATACCACTAATTCCATGTCTGCAAAAGGAATTTGTGGTGGGCTCAAGCATGTCAAACAAACACAGGTCTTCCATTCAGCAAGCCTCAAGCAAATCAAGTCATCACAACAGACGCCTCGGACTACGCCTGGGGGGGCGCACATGACAGATCGGTGCATTCAGGGCAAATGGTCCCAAAAAGAAAAGCACCTTCATATCAATCAAAAAGAAATGCTAGCAGTAATAAATGCTATTATAGCTTTCAAGGACCTTCTACAACCAGGTCAACTATTGATAAGAACGGACAACACCACAGTTATGTGGTACATAAACAAACAGGGAGGAACACATTCCACCCCCTATGCAGACTGGCCATGTCACTTTGGAACATGGCCATGGACTTACAAATGGAACTACAAGCACAGTACTTGCCAGGCAAGGAAAACACGCTGGCAGACAACCTAAGCAGGAATATGACAGATCCACACGAATGGAAATTGCATCCAAAAGTTTTTGCAGAAATAATCCAAGAATGGGGAAGGCCAGACATAGATCTCTCTGCCTCCCACAAAAATCATCAATTGACAAAATTCTGCTCAAGGATTTTCCATCCAAAGGCCTGGAGAGTGGACGCTCTCTCTTTCAGTTGGACATCAATGACAGTTTATGCCTTCCCACCTCTTCCTCTGCTGCCCAAAGTTCTATTGAAAACCAGAGCATGCAGACCAAACATGATTCTCATTGCTCCGGACTGGCCAAGGCAACACTGGTACCCACTCCTGAGGAGCCTGACGCATTCCCCACCATGGACCCTGCCTCTAATGCCTCTTCTTCTGACTCAGCACAGCTTCAAAATTCTTCACAGCCAGCTAAAACACTCAATCTAGCAGCATGGAAGATTCCTTAGCATCACAGCAGGCCCTACTCTCCAGGGAGGTGCAGGATGTCATTTTGGAGGCCAGAAGGCCATCAACTAGAAAAGCTTACTCCGCAAAATGGAAACGTTTTTGTGTCTGGAATGAGAAAAAGGGCCAGGATCCTGGAAAACTGAATTTACCTCAGATACTACAATATTTGGCTGAACTGCTAAGCAATGGACTTTCATTCTCCTCCATCAAAATCCATGCCTCAGCCATTTGTGCAGAATACAACACTGATCCACCTTTATTCCCTCACCCTCTCTTAAGACAGTTCCTCAGAGGGGCTAAGAATTTAAGACCTCCAAGGAAACAACCAATACCTGCTTGGGACCTTAATTTCATTCTGGAAAAACTGACCTTGCCTCCCTTTGAGCCAGCTGCCTCATCAGATTTGCAATATTTGTCGTGGAAAACAGATTTCCTTCTGGCTATCACCTCAGCTCGTAGAGTTTCAGAACTACAGGCTCTCATGGCTGTCCAGCCTTTTATCTTCCATCAGGACAGAGTTTCCTTACGAACCAACCCGTCCTTTATGCCTAAAGTGGTATCCAGGGTAGCTTTAAATCAGGCCATACATTTACCTACTTTTTATCCTAATCCTCAAAACAAAGGGGAGAGATTATTACATTCCTTGGACATCCACAGACAACTGCGTTATTATTTGGACAGAACAAAGCCTTTCAGAAAATCAGAACAGCTCTTTGTGTCCTATGCGGTAGGAGCTCAAGGAAAGCCAATTTCCAAACAGACAATCTCAAAATGGATAGCCCACTGCATACGCTTTTGCTATTCCTTTCATGGCAAAACTGTACCTACAGGCATTAGAACCCATTCCACCAGGGCCACAGCCACCTCTGCAGCCTTCCTCAGAGGAGTTCCTACCAAGGATATTTTGGAAGCAGCCACTTGGAGTTCTGTGCATATGCATACCTTCTCCAAGCACTACAACCTACCATTATACTCCAAATCTAGAGCAGGCTTTGCCACTGCAGTCTTGCAGCGCATTTTGGCTCCTCCTAGTTCCACCTAGTGCCTGCCACCCCTTTCTTAGCTTTAGGATTCTACCCATCTGTTATGACTGCAGCTGTATGCACGATGAACATAGTACAGTTTTGTACCTACCATAAATGTAGATGTTCGAGTGCTAATACAGCTGCAGTCCAGGTTTCCCTCCCTCCTTCCCCTCTTGGGACAGGCCTATAGGCTAACACATCCTCATACAAGGAAAACAGAACCGGAACAACCCACCAGACTTGGTTCAAAAGCAACACAGAGATGAATGAAAATATAGAGCAGCAACTCTGCAAGTCAGTTCTATGCGGTGCAGGTATCTGACCTGTTCCCAAAGTAACACAAGTTTGAAAAAATCTTGAATAACAAGGCAGTCAATCTGCAAAACAGTTGTAAATGGTGTAGGCACAAATACCATAAAAAGGTGTAGTCCCAACTTGGAAATGCAAGCTCCTTCCTCAATGAACGAAAATAGATGCAAAGAATTCACCACAAAAAGCTTTAATCCACAGTTGTAAAACGCCAACAAATACAAGACACCAAGCGCTTTCGCCTGGACACTTCCAGGCTTTTTCAAGGTTAAAACACTACTATGGCCAGTCAGTATTTATACATTTAATGATCGGCCAATTAAGCTATTAAATTGTTGATTAATTCAAATGAAACAATCATTTCTTAAAGTGCAATGGTGCAAATTTTGTTGCTAGTATTTTACTCATTTAAGCAAAATATGCTAATAAAATTATACATAAAAATATAAAATGCATAACTACATAAAATTTCAGTCATTACAACATGAGTATGTAAAAATATATAATTATCTTTCTTTGGTTCATTGTGAATTAAAATACATAATTAGCTAACTGTTCTACATGAAATAGTTTTATTTTAAAAAATTTTCATACTGATTTATACAAAAAATAAAAATAAAATAATATAATAATTAAATATGATAATTATGATAATAACTATTTCCAAATCTAATTCATATAACTGTAAAAATCTGTTTTAAACAAATAAAAAAATGATAATATTATATTCATAAATATAAAAGTAAGTATATCTAAAAACACTTGATTGTGAAAAAAATTTTTTATGTCTGTAATTCATTAAAAAATGAATTCATAATTTGTTTCTTCTCATTTTTAATATACTGTTTATACTGATAGTCTCATTCATACCTGGCTTCCTTGAGGCATCTAATTTAATTTGCCAGGTTAACTCTCTAGTCTCTAAATAAGTTTCCCAGTCACCTCCCCTGGGATCACTAGTAACTTGTTCTAAGACAAAGAATTTTAAATTCATGTTATTACAAATGAGAGAATGTTTGAAAAAAGCATTTGTGTTCTTCTTTTTTTCAATTTCATATGTGTGCTCATATATTTGTTTTCTGAGTGACCTTATGGTTTTTCCAATATAAAAACCATGACAAAAAGTGCATGTGCCTAAATAAATTATACCCATTGTATTGCAGTTGTAGTGCCCTTGTGCTCTCATGGTACAATTCCTGGCCGGAATAAAAATTTTTTCATCATTTAATAAGTACTTGCATTGTTTGCAAGCACCACATTTAAAGGTCCCTTTCTTCCTATAGGGGGCCATAGTTCCAAGGACATTCCTAGTACTAAAGTGTTGTTCAAGCATACCTTTTATATTAATATCACGTTTTCTGATGAAAGTTAATGTACTAGGTATATAATCTTTGATGTCCTCCTGTATTGTAAGTGTAGGCCAGAATGCCTGTAAAGTTTTTTCAATAAATGCAGCATCCTGGGTATACGTATAACTAAAACTTCTATGTGCATCAAACGTGGTTATACTGTTCTTATTAAAGGGTAGCAAACCCTGGCTAAGTAAAGGTGGAAACTTGGAGTCTCTTTTTCCTGTAACTTCTTCTCTGATGGCATTAATTAGCTGTATAGGATAGCCCCTTTCTATGAACATAGTAGTCAAAGTAGTTACTTCCTGTAAAAAAGTTTCCACAGTACTACAAATCCTCGATGCACGAATAAATTGACTTCTAATAATTCCCCTTTTAGTATGAATGGGGTGAGAGCTCTCAAAATGTAGAAATGTGTTGGAATATAAAGGTTTCCTATAAACAGTGGACTCAAAATGTTCTCCTTTACTGTCTTTCGTAAGCAAAATATCTAAATAGTGAAGTGAAACTGTACTCAGTTCATATGTAAATGCAAGAAAGTCAGTGGTAGTGTTAATGTATATGAAGAATTCCTTGAATTGTTCCTCAGTTCCATCCCATAATAAGCAAATGTCGTCAAGGTAACGTTTATAAAAAAGAATATGCTGTTTCCATTTAGAAGAGTGGATGTAAGTTACCTCCCACTTGTGTAAGACGACATTAGCATAGGATGAAGCACAAGGGGAGCCCATTGCGACCCCCCCTTTTTTGCCTAAAGTATTCTCCATTGTAAAATATATAATTATTGTTGAGAATAATTTCCATAAATTCTGTCAACAGATTAATCTGGTTATTGCTTAGTCCACTTAAATTTACTAACACTTCAGAAAACCAATTTATTCCTATGTCATGAGGTATGCTTGGAAAAAGTTCTATTACATCTATAGTGATCAATAAGATGTCCTTGTTACAAATATCAGATGGAATACTTGCCAGGAATTCCCAGGAGTCTTTACATACAAAAGGTAGTTTAGACATTAATGGTTTGACCTTGTGTTCCACAAATTTACCTAAGGGTTCAGTAATGCCATTAGCTCCTGCTATTATTGGCCTGAATTTCAATGGAATAGTTCCTTTATGGACCTTAGGTATCCCAAATAAAATCGGGGTTTTAGGATGTGGAACATTCAAATAATTAAACAATTCTTCATTAAATACCCCTTGTAATAAATGGTCTTTCAAGATGTATTTAATATTCGCTTGGGCAACATTAAGTTCATTGATAGAAGCTTGTTCGTAAGTGTTGTAGTCCTGCAGAATATCATGCATAGCCATGTCATAGTCCAAGATTGACATAAG
The DNA here is from genome assembly GCF_019279795.1 of Protopterus annectens. NCBI lineage: Eukaryota > Metazoa > Chordata > Ceratodontiformes > Protopteridae > Protopterus > Protopterus annectens. Next base: position 848,772,824 of record NC_056750.1, read on the forward strand.
GACCATCCCACCTCCCTTGTCCGGTTTCATAACCCTGATCTTCTGTTGTTTTAATTGGTTCATAACTTCTAATAAATTCTTGTTGAAGTTAGGTGAAATGTCCTGCCTATTTGATATATTAAATCTCAGAGTGTTTTCTATTAGTTCTTCAAAAATTTTTAAGCTCGGATGTAGGGGTGGGTTGAAAAGGCTAGATCTAGTGATATTGTCATTCATAGTAGGTTGTCCTTTGAAGAACAATGAAAGATTGAGATTTCTAATGAACAATTTAAGTTCTATCAATAATTTCGGGATGTAAGCTGGTCTAGCTGGAACATAATTCAATCCCTTTGTAAATAACTCAAAATATACTGGGGTTATTTCTAAATCAGTGTAGTTATAAATACTGAAGTTATTTGATGTAACCACAGTGCAATTAGTGTTATGAATGGAGTTTAAAACAATTATGTTATCCATCATGACCTCTAATTGCGCATCCTCCCCCATGCTTGTTGATATGGGGCATTCATGTTCCTCCCCATTGGTCTCCCTTGGGGATAGTGAAAACCCTGTAAGGTGTTGTTATTTTCTTTTTGTGCTAATCTTTCACTTCTCAGCGGTTCTGAGTTTTGTAAGTTTCTAACATTCTGACCTTCATTTCTACTTTCATGTTCAGCATCACTAGTTCTTATAACTTGGTTCTGTTTGGACCCCAATGGGTATGCTCTCCCTTCTCTATATTCTAGAAGGTCTCTATCTAACTTTTTTATTTTCCTGTCAATGACCTTCTGACAATGTTGATCTACTTCAAGAAATACCTCGTCGTATTTCTTTTTATGTCTGAGAAAGTTTTTATGTTGCACAATATTATCATTAAGGGTAGTAAGTTCATCTAAAAAAACATTGCATTTATGCTGGTAGTCCTTAACCATCATGTCCAACATTTCTAACCCAGTCTGATTGAATAACTCAGTTAACTGTGTATATAAAGTCGAACCTACAGTAGCATTGTTAGGGAATTTAAAGCATCTAAGGCCTTTCGGCACTCTTTTAACATCTATACATTCCTTTAAATAACTAATTTCAAGTTGACAGTTTTTATATGCATATAATTTGCTGCTAAAGGAATCAAAATCAACATCTAATTGCTGTACATTGTGCTGGTAAGTACCTTTGTTAAACTCCGGTCGGAGTTCAGTCCATTTTTTAAAATTAAACATATTGTCCGGTGCTTCACCATTCGGTGCAATGTTGTTATAATTTCCTTCTCTTTCATGAACTGTGCCTGTTCTTAAAGGGCCGCTTGTATTAGCGTCGCCGTTCGGCTCCTGCGCTCTACGCGGTCTTTGTTGCTGCAATGATGATTGTTGCTGATTCCTACATCCTCATACAACCTGATTGGGGTATTCATTTATGATGTATTTGCTTGCAACTACTGTATTTTGATTATATTGCACTGCATTTAGACAAATTTATGTATTGCCTTCCTTCTGGGGGCACCTGACATCTGGGGCAAGAAAAACTGAAGAAAATTGCGTCGGCTGGTTCCTTTATACCCCTGTCGCACTGACGTCTGGGAAGAAGCGACGACAACCGACACCAGACCTAGACTTTGGAATTCGGCCGACCGAGGACCCGCCTGACGGCAGGAGAACCCATCTGTTATGACTGCAGCTGTATTAGCACTCAAACATCTACATTTATGGTAGGTACAAAACTGTACTTTCCTCTGTCTCCTCTTCAGACCAGGGATACTCTCTACCCCCTTATGAGGACTCTGATGCTGAAGAATCTATCCCTTCAGCCTCTCCTCCTGAGGATTACTCTTTTGAGGAAACTTTACATATCATGAGGGAGCATTTCCATTGGGAAAGTCAGGATTATTCAGAATCCAAGAAAGGGCTCAGGGACTTTTTTTATTGCCTCAGCACAGGCCCCTGGCTATTCCACCTGTGTTAGATATTGCGGATGATGTGTTCTCTGACTCCAGCTCATCTCCTGATTCTTTGCCCCCTGCACCAGCCAAGCCAGATAGGTATTATAGAGTCCCTGACTCTCTCATGTTTCTTTATAAAAACCCTTCTGCTGACCCAGAAACCATTTCCCAGGGTCCCAAAGGGGTTAAGGCTTCTATTGCAAAATATACAGTCCCCTCTGACAGAGATTCTAGAGCATTGGATAGATGGGGGGGAAAAAAGTTTACACTTCTGCAACTTTAGCAGTAAGGGCTTTAATTTGCCAGTTTCACATGCTTATGTACCAACAATATTTAATGGCTCAGTTAAAACAGAAAATGCTTGCAAGCTCAGAAGCTCCTGACTATAAAGAAATGCAGTATTTATTTCATGCAGTTGAACAAGTGGGAAAGCATACTCTGCAATGTGGTTTTGATTCTTTAGAGGCCTCTTGTAGAGCCGCAGTTACAGGTTCTGTGATTCGAAGACATGCTTGGTTAAAAGAACAGAGTTTACCTGATCATGTTAAGGCAAAATTATTGGATGCTCCTTTACAGCATGATACCTTCTTTGGTGTTAAGGCAGAAAAGGTGTTAAAGAAAATGGAGGATAAAGCTAAATCTATGCAAACAGTCAAATATTTCTTACAGGTACAGCCATCTCGATTTAGCAGAAATTGGCCTACAAAGAATTGGTTCTTTCAAGTGTCAGACAGGCCACAGAAAGGCAGATACAGACGCCCAAGAGGCAGATCTCAACCCCAAGGCTCTAAAAGACGACAGCGGGGGTACGTCGATCCCAAAAAGAGGTGAGGACAAGTCTCAACCTTAAAGGAAACCGTCCCAATGACTTCCCCCTTCGTATGCCAAGCACTTCCCTTTTGGCAGCCGCCTTAGGGGTAAAACTTGCACTTTTCCTCAAAATTGGCAAACAATCACCCAAGACAAATGGGTTCTGAATATTGTGTCTAAAGGTGACAGGTTCCACTTTCACACTTTACCAAGGCTAAAAGGAATACCAAACCTGCCACAAAATCAATGGGCAGAGGCTCAAACAAATTTCAGCCCTCATGGACATGAGAGCTATTCAAAAAGTACCACAGCAGGAGCAAGGACAAAGCCTGGAGACCCATACTAGACCTTTCAACTCTAAATACTTACCTGGGTGTTCCGAAATTCAAAATGTTGACACTACAGCAGCTTCTTCCCATGCTGGGCAAGAAGGCTTGGCTTGTTACTTTGGACCTCAAAGATGCATACCTGCATGTCCCTATCAGGCAAGATTGCAGAAGATACCTCAGATTCAAAGCTGGTACAATGCACTACCAATTCTCTGCACTGCCCTTTAGCTTATCTACTGCGCCCAGGGTCTTCACAAAATGCCTGGCACCAGTATTTGCATTTTGCAGACAAAAAGGAATTCAAATATATCCATACCTGGACGACTGCCTCATTCAAGCAGAGAGAAAGGACATTCTTCTAAAGCATCTGGCATTTGTAAACAGGTTGCTAATTTCTCTAGGGTATACAGTAAACGAAAAGAAGTCAAAACTAGTGCTCTCACAACAGATGATATTCCTGGGTGCCAGCTTAAATACAACGGCCCAGATGGCTCATCTCACGCCAGGCAAACAAGGACAACTGACTCAATATTTTCAATTACTGGCAAAAAAGTCCCATCTCCCTGCAAGAGAAATTCTGCAGGCCCTGGGATTCATGGCATCCTGCATACTACTAATTCCATATGCCAGACTGCATATGAGGAAATTACATTGGTACCTAAAAAGTGTTTAGACTCAACACTCTCGCAGTTTAGAAGCAGTAATACCAATAATTCCCTGCCTACAACAGGAGTTTCGATGGTGGGCACAGGCATGTCACCTCAACAAGGGTCAGCCTTTCACTCTACCCACAGCCAGGCAGACTCTTAACGGATGCTTCGGATTACGCCTGGGGAGCACACATGGCAGGAAAATGTATTCAGGCAAGTGGACCACAGACCAAATGCATCTTCACATCAATCAAAAAGAGATGTTGGCTGTTCAAAATGCCCTAACAGCTTTCAAGGACCTTCTGCATCCAGGACAATTATTAAAGACAGAACACCACAGTAATGTGGTACATAAACAAGCAAGGGGACACGCATTTTTATCCCCTATGTAGGCAAGCCGTGACCTTGTGGAACACAGCTGTAACTTATCAAGTTCATCTGCAAGCACAATTCCTGCCAGGAAAGAAAATTACTCTGGCAGATCTAAGCAGAAATATCATGGACTCTCATGAATGGAAATTGAATCCACAAATCTTCAGCATGGTACTGCAAAAATGGGGGTGCCCAGACATAGATCTTTTTGCCTCCCAACTGAATTGCCAGCTACAAAAATTCTGCACAAGGACTTGCCACACACAAGCATGGAAAGTGGATGCTCTTTCGTTCAGCTGGAAAAGCCTAAAAGTTTATCCTTTCCCACCACTGCCTCTCCTTTCAAAGGTACTCCTAAAAGCCAGACCAGAAAAACCGCAAATGATCCTGATTGCTCCAGACTGGCCACTACAGCACTGGTACCCAATGTTGAAGAAATTAGCTCAAGGCCCACCATGGATTTTGCCTCAAATTTCACACCTTCTGACTCAACAAAACAATCAGATACTGCACGGTCAGCTCAAAACCCTAAACCTGGCTGCATGGCAGATTCATTAGTCAAACATGCAACACCTCTCTCTAAAGCTGTTATGGATGTCATTTTGGAGGCCAGGAGGCCTAGCACCAGGAAATCTTACTCAGAAAAATGGAATTAATTCTTTGCCTGGACCCAGGCTCAAAACCTTGACCCCCTTATGTTCCAAGCATTCCTCAGATTTTACAATACTTAACTGAGATGCTGGACAGAGGCCTATCCTTCTCATCAATTAAGATCCACACCTCTGCCATTTCAGCACATTACAACACAGATCCTCCTTTATTCTCTCATCCCTTGCTAAAGCAGTACCTCAGAGGGGCTAAACATAAAAATGCCCCAGAAAGCACCAACACCAACTTGGGACCTCGATTCAATTTTGGAAAAACTGACCCTGCCACCTTTTGAGCCAGCCATTACAGCCGATCTAAATTTTTTATCATGGAAAGCAGCTCTGCTCCTGGCAGTAACTTCAGCACGAAGAGTCTCAGAGCTACTGGCATTAATGGCATTGAAGGCTAAAAAACATTTCCTTCCTACCAAAAAAACAGCTCCACCTATTCCCACATATTTTGCAGGAGCTCCTCTCACTAGGAACTATAGAACCAGTCCTTGTGGGCCAGGAAGGATAGGGATTTTATTCTTGTTTATTCCTAGTCCCAAAAAAAGGATGTCCTTTGGAGACCCATACTAGACCTATCCTACCTAAATCGGTTCATAAAAGTTCCATCCTTCAGGATGCTCTCTGCAAACCCTTCTGCCCCTGATGCCACCCTAGGCCTTTTATGGTAACTGTGACTTAAGGGAAGCTCATCTCCACATTCCTATTATGCCCTCTCACAGAAAATTCCTGAGATTTACTGGCATTTCCTCACATTTTCATTTTACAGCCTTGGCCTTTGGCTTATCTACTGCTCCAAGAGTGTTCACAAAATGCCTGGCTCCTGCCGTTGCATTTTGTGGAACCAAGGGCATCCAAATATACCCTTATCTGTATGACATTCTCCTTCTAGCGGAATCAGAAATCATGCTCTTAAGTCATCTAAAATTCACAGTGACCATCCTGCTCAATTTTGGGGTTCACCCTAAACCTACCAAAATCTTCTCTGCGCCCACAGCAGGACAAGGTTTTCCTGGGATGCAGGATCAGATCAGATTTGATGAGATCCTACCCTTCCACAGGAGATGGTGCAGTCTCTCTCTCTCAACTCACTTCCAAGACCTTCTGGGGGAATCCACCCTTTCTGCAAGGCAGTTCCTACAAGTTCTGTGACTCATGGAAGCCACAATCTCCATGCTCCCTCTAGCCAGGTTGCTTATGAGAAAATTTCAAGTGGTACTTAAAGAATGTATGGTCTCAGCACCAACACTCCCTAGACAAACAAATTCCCCTTCTGGCCTGTCTAAAGTCAGAACTGAGGTGGTGGATCCAACAAATCCTCCACAACCAAGGCATCCCCCCTACAGTTTCCTCCCCTTGCACAATCTATGCACACAGATGCATCAGATCTAAGGTAGGGGGGTGACTGTAAAGGGTTACAGGGATCAATAATTTTGGACCCTTGCCCTTCAGAAACAACACTTTGTCAGGGAAATGACTGCATTTCTGCTTGCCCTTCAGGCCTTCCTTCAACCAGGCCTCCTCCTCATTCTTACAAAAAACACCACAGTGAATGTGGTACCTGAACAAACAGGGAGGAACAAAAGCATACCTCTTATGCAGGATAACCCTACAGATTTGGGAGCTAGCCACCCAGCACAGTCTCTTTCTGCAGGCCTCTTACATCAAGTCTCAGGAAAACAAACAAGCAGACTTGCTCAGCAGAACATCCTCTCACCTTCACGAATGGATGTTAAACAGAAAAACCTTGCTAGACATATTCCACCAGTGGGGCACACCTCAAGTGGATCTGTTTGCCTCCTCCCAGAACAGACAACTAAGCAAATTCTGCAGCAGGATCACACTCCATCAGCCTGGAGAGTGAATGCCTTCAGCTTTCCTTAGAAGAGGATGTTCCTTTATGCATTCCCCCCCCTTCCCACTGATATAAAAGGTCCTTGTGAAAATCAAGAAGGATCAACCGAAAATCTTGCTGGTGACTCCCTACCGGCCAAGGCGCAACACAGGTTCCCCCTTCTCCACTCTTTAGCCAGGGGCAATCACCACAAGTTACCACACAAGGTGGACCTACTATCTCAGCAAAAGGAATCTCTTTCACCCTCAGCTGCAAATGCTCAACCTAACACTTTGGGTGATCAACTTCTAATCCCCTACAGACCACTCTACTCTGAGGATGTGCTCTCAATCCTGAAGCTGCCAGGAAGCCAACTACTAGAAAAACATGATGAAACAACAAGGAAAAGTAGCATATATGAGCAGCAACAACAGAATACACCAGTGAGTCCCAGCTCTACCTTCCAAAATGATAAAATTTATTCAGAACAAATCTTTTCTCTAGCGCCTCGGCCAACAGCCTTTACAGAGTAAAACAATAAGACTTCTAAAACTTCCCAATATATACAAGATAGAACAAGACAATCAATCAATTATACAATCAAGTAATTAAATCACATAAACAGTATACTTTTAAAGCTACAATATTTTAAATGAGGCTTTGCCAGTTGCATTCTCTATTCATACCATATGGTTGTAAGGTCCCATATTTCATAATCAAGATAGATTCCTTTTGTCTCAGTATATTCTTTTGCCATTCTAAATTGTTATAATAGAGAGGAACATGTTCCAATATGGAAACTTTTATATGATCTGTATTACCATGATGTACAGAATTAAAATGTTCAGCAATAGGGCTATTTATTTTATTATTTCTAACATCCCTGATATGTTCTTTAATTCTTTCAGCTAACATTCTTTTTGTTTCCCCAATATAATATTTATTACAACTACAAAATATAACATAAATAACACCCTTGCTAATGCAAGAGTATTTAGCTCTTGTAGTAAAATTTTTTTCATTTATTTTAACTACTTCATTCACTATATGCTTACACACAGAACACTTACCACAAGGGAAGGTTCCTACAACCTTCATATTATTTAAACTGCTGGTACAAGGTTTTTTATAAATACTGTGTACTAAGAAGTCCTGAATACTTTTACCCTTTTTATATGATATAATCAGTTTCGTATCTTTCAGAGATAAAATATCTTTCTTAATAAAATTCCAATAGTCCATAATTAGTTTATTAATAGTAAAAGAAAAATTAGTATATTTGGTAACAAAAAACATCCTTTCCTGACTAGATTTCTCATTATTATGACTATTATATTTGTAGTTGTTGTTAAATATACTACTGCCTTTTTTATTTTTAAATACTCTACAAAGACTATTTTCTATATTCACTGGATTATATCCTCTAGCATTAAATATTCCGGCTACTTTTACTGCCTCATTGTAAGCTAGTTCCATATCAGAATTTAATCTCTTTATTCTAAGAAATTCTCCATAGGGAATGGCTGTTAAAATATGCGAAGGGTGACAACTATTACCCCACATTTTCCAACTGACCTCATCAAACTTTCTATATATGCCAGTATGTATTGGAAAACCTTTATTGCCTTTAAGAGAAATATCTAGAAAATTAACCTGACAACCCCGTTGTACATCACTAAAATTAATCCCAAATGTATTATTATTCAATGCATCATTAAATTCTGTAGATGCATTAAAGTTGTCCTTACAAATAAAAATAAGGTCATCAATAAATCTAAAATATTTCAGAACATTATTTTTAAAGAATGGTAATCTGTAAAGAAATTCGTTCTCAAACATCCCCATAAATAGGTTCGCATAGGCTGGCGCAAAGGCAGCCCCCATAGCTGTACCTGTTAGCTGTTTGTAAAGAATGCCATTGAATTCAAAGACATTATTAGTTAGACAAAATTCAACTAATTCCAAAATATAATGGGTTTTCGGGCTATCCCCAAGAAAGAATTTTATAGCTTCCAAACCCAAAATGTGGGATATGTTAGTATAAAGACTCACTACGTCTACTGTGATGAAATACATTCCCTCAGACCAGTATATTTCCTTAATCTTTTGAAGGAAATCATATGAATCTTGTATATATGAAGGTAGCCTCAAAACTTGTTTCATTAGAATTTCATGCAACAAAGTACAAACATTGTAAGTAAAATAACCAAAGGCTGAAACAATAGGCCGGCCAGGTGGCCGGTCCAAGTTCTTGTGAATCTTTGGTAAACAAAAAAACTTTGCAACTTTGTTGTTCTTGATACTTATTTTTCGATCTACATCTGTTTTTGTCAGATAATGTAACCTAATACCTTTTTGCAGCAAAGCATTAAACTCTACTTCTGCCTTTTTCAAAAAGGTTATATTTGTTTCACAGTACACAGTTTTATTGTGAAGATGTTGCATGCACATGCTATAGTAATCGCAAGAATTTAATATTACTAGTTTTCCTCCTTTATCTGAGGGTTTGAAAACTATATTATTATTCTTGCTTAATAGTTGCAATTTTTCCCATTCCATTTTAGTCAAATTGTAGACATGCTTTTTATTATTAAATGCTTCTAGTTCTTTATCTAACAATATATTTAACACAGATTCAAATTTTAATATATTCGGATTTTTACATGGGGGAAGAAAACAGCTAGTTCCTTTTAACATATGAGTGTCTAATAAATCATAAGCATTATTTCCACCTTCCTCATCCGATAGACATGAGTAAAAGCTTTCTTCACTTTCTAAATCGCTATCAAGTGTTGAAGTCGCCTCATAGTTAACATCGACAGAAGTATTATTTAGCCTAAAAAAGTATTCCCTTAGATACATTTTCCGACATAACTGAAACAGTTCAACTTTAAGCTCATACTTCTTAGGTATACAAGTGGGTACAAATTTAAGACCCTTTTCTAGGATAGATAGCTCAATATTATCAAGTTTATACTTCGACAAATTAACCACATAATTACTATGTAAATCATGTCCATCTACCTTTCTTGTAATGTCAATATTATCCAGTTTATACTTCGACAAGTTAACCACATAGTTACTATGTAAATCATGTCCATCTACCTTTCTTGTAATGTCCATCGCCCGAGTCTCTATGGCGTTCTGAATTGGTCCAACCCCTTTTCCTGGTATTAACATGGTGTCCATTAGGTTCCGCATAGGTCTTTCGAAAGGCTTCCGAATTTGCTGCCCCTGGTAATTCCGGAAAATTGTCCCTATCATCATCTTCCCATGATGAGGCCCCGCTTTCACCAGACAGGAAGTTCTTGTTTGTAAGTTGTTCTGAGGCCGGATTTCCCTTTTGAAAAGAGACACTCTTTTTTCGACTTCTCTGGTGGTTAGGGAACACGAACGCCCTCTTGTGTTCGTAATCCCGTATATCTCTTGTCAGCTTGGATTTCTTTCTATCCACTAAATCTTTCTCATAATTCATTAACTTCATGTTAATGCCCAAAAGGAAATTCTCTAGAGTCGAATTAGACGTGATATTAACTAGCTGCTCACAAATTTGTTTGGTCTCCGCAACAAGTTTATCTTTTTTCAAATTATCTCTTTCAATTAAAATTGATACCCACTCTAAACTGCACCGATGTGCAGCTGCTATCCATCGTTCATGGAATTTAAGCTCCATCTCATTAGTGAGATCAAATGGTGTCGAAGGATTTTTAATTGACCTCAAACCCCGAGGTGTGATGTCAAGTTCAACATACCTTTCTAGGCTGCCAATATTGTAGAAAGTTGACGTTTCTTTGAAAATCAGTCTTTCCAGTTTAGAACACAAGTCCTGAGCATCCGGATGATCAGAAATGATGCTCTTTTATGTGATTTAATTACTTGATTGTATAATTGATTGTCTTGTTCTATCTTGTATATATTGGGAAGTTTTAGAAGTCTTATTGTTTTACTCTGTAAAGGCTGTTGGCCGAGGCGCTAGAGAAAAGATTTGTTCTGAATAAATTTTATCATTTTGGAAGGTAGAGCTGGGACTCGCTGGTGTATTCTGTTGTTGCTACTAGAAAAACATACCTATCTAAATGGGAACGATTTGCAAAATGGTGCCTTTTTAAGGACAGGGACCCTATGCAGGCAGACCCCTCCCTAGTCCTTAGCTATGTTTGTGATTTCATTAAGGCTGGATTACTTACTCCTCTGTGAAAGTCCATCTTTCAGCCATTTCAGCCTGCCTACCCTTACAGCAACCTCTGCTTTCCAGGCTGGACATTAAACTTTTCCTGAGAGGGGTCCTTCATATTAGACCACATAGAAAACCCATCCCTCCTCCTTAGGACTTCAACACCGTGTTCTTTTAGTGGCCATTTCTTCCACTAGAAGAGTTTCTGAACTACAAGCCCTCATGGCTTGCCCTCCTTACACCACCTTCCATAATGGCAGAGTTACCCTTAGCACAAATCCTTCCTTTATGCCCACAGTAGTAAATTAATTATCTCTAAACTAGTCTATCCACTTGTACCCCTCCTTCCCAACTCCAGCCAACAACGCAGAGAGAATCCTTCATTCCCTGGATGTGCATAGACAGTTGAGATTCTACTTAGACAAGACTACTTCCTTCAGGAAGTCTAACAAACTCTCCTTTCACCCCAGGGCTCTGGGCAAGGCAGTCTCCAAACATGCAATTTCCTGTTGGATTAGAAAATCTATTATTTTTTATTCACACCATGGCAAGGTCTTAACCTCATGGTGTAAGAGCTCAGTCCAGCAGGGCCATATCTACCTCCAAGGCCTTTCTCAAAGGCCTGGACATTTTGCTAGAGCAATCCTGCAAGGATTTCTAGAATCCTCTACCTCCTCCTAAGCTGTGGTACTCTCCCACACCAAATGAATACTGCATTATTGAAATAGAAGGACATAGAATAGTTGTGTAAAATCTTATAACCATAGATGTCCTTCTGTTCCATGTTGCAGTATTCCTTCCCACCCTCCATACCACCCATTCTTCTCTTACTACAGGGTCTTGCCACTGCTTTCACCCCCTAAGGCTCATCTGTCCAGCCTTACAGCGGCATTTGCTACTTTTGTTGGCATCTTGGTTTTCTGGCAGGCCACTCCTCTGTGCTTCAACTTCTGAGGTCAGTGTCTGCTGATGTCCCATTTATGGTCCCTGGTTTTTGCCCCTACGTGTGATGTCCCCACGCATCTACAGCCAGGCAATAGCTTTTGTATAGGAGCCGACGTCAGATCGCCTGAGGCGGAAAATCCCACATCAAATGGATACTGCAACATGGAAGAGAAGGACTTCTATGGTTATGGTAAGATTTTACACAACTATTCTTTTCTTACTTGAAAAACTGCCTTTAGTAGCTATTACCTTAGCTAGAAGAATTTCAGAAATTCAAGCCTAGTTTTCAGAACCTCCTTTCTTAGCCTTTCATAAGAATAGGGTTGCACTGTAAACCAATACTTCTTTTCTTCCCAAGGTGTTGTCAGAATCCAGTATCAATCAGTACATTAATTTGCCAGTGTTCATTCCTAAAGTTTCAGACAAAGGTGACTACATGGTGTATTTATTGGATATTCACAGACAATTGCGTTTTTACTTGCATAGGACAAAATGAATCAGAAAGACAGACCAACTGTTTCCTTAGCAGATTTGAAATTGGGTAAACCAGTTACAAAAGTAACTTTAGCCAGATGGCTGCCTAATTGTTTTTCTTTTATCTATAACAAATTGGGTCTTACCGTAGTTAAACCTTTGAGTCCATTCTACTAGATCCATGGCCACTTTCAGTATTTCTCTCCCAATTTTCCATGGATGACATTTGTGCAGCAGCAACTTTGGGTGAGTCCTCATACCTATATTACTCATTACAAATTAGATCTGGTCTCAAGGGGTAGAGCATCATTTGGTTCAGCTGTTCTCAGGAATATCCTTCCTTAGAGTCCACCTGGGATTTTAGTTAGCTGGTGACTCCAGCAGTTGAGGATAGAATGAAAATTTACAATATCAGGTAGAAGTTATATACTCACCATAATGTTCCATCTGTTTTGGCCATTTTCATTCTTCCTCAACTTCTTGTCCACCAACCCCCCTCCCCCCATCCCTTATGTTTATAAACTTCTAGATGAATGAGGTATTACAAGGACACCACTGTCCTTTTGATTGAGCTCCTGATTTAGATGTTCTTCATGTTTCACTGTTGCAGTCATTACATTTGGGTTATCCTGCTGGCAGGTTGCCCTAAGTCGGCCTGAATTCCAAAGTCTTGGGTCCTGCGTCTGTTGCTGTCGCCTCTTCCCTGACATCATGTCGTCAGGGGTATAAAAGATGCAGCCAACGCCATTTTATTCAGTCTTTCTTGCCGCGCGGTGCCGGAAGCAGAAGCAGTTCGCAAGTGCCAGTTGGCCAACTCCTGAGATTTTCGTGTTCTAGTTTCAGATCCGAAGTCTTCATTAAAAGCCAAGTACCCCGTTGGGGGAAACTTTTTTCTTGCTCCAGACTGATGTCAGAAAAAGTTAATTGTATTTCTTGTGGGAAGCAAATACCTCATAAGGACTTTCATTCTTATTGTATTCCTTGCCCTAGGCCCTGACCACGACGTTGCTAGTTGTCGGTTTTGTGCTAGATTTAACCAACGCACTGTTAAGCGTCGGTACGATTTTGCATTAAGCTATTTTGGGTGAAGATTTAATTATACAATGTCGTCGGATAGCCATCCGACAACCAGAGTTCACAAAAAACGAAAAGAAATACAGGCAACCGAGGTCCATAACTGATGACAAAGCTTCTCCTAAGCAAGTCGCCGGTTCGCCGTTCCTCAGTGAGGCACTTTCGCAGCCCCTGATGCCCACTACTTTAAAGTCGCAGGCCACTACCGACTCACACGTGGAGTCGGCCAGGCTGCAGGAAACTCAAGGTATTGGAGCCTCAGAGATAATTCCCTCAGATGGGTCCGGAGCCACTGAACAGGCATCGGCTTCTGAGGGGTGTATTCAGACCCAAACAATTGTATATTAAACCGCCATCAAAGACAAAGGCTAAAACACCTTTAAAGGCAAAGAAACAAGTTCACCAGCCACAAGGACAGGCCTCCATGCCCAAAAAACAGATGCTGAAAATGGCCAAAGACTTAATTACCTTGAACAGGGGTTCCCATCCCTCTCCTGATAAGAGGCCATAGGCAAGAGACAGACTATGAATCTTCAGATCAGGTTTCCATTTCTTCTGATTCCTCTTCTGATCAGAAATATTCTCTTCCCCCATGAGGATTCTGATGCTAAAGAGTCGATTCCTTCAGCTTCTCCTCCTGAGGACTACTCTTTTGGGGAAACCTTGCATACCATGAGGGAGCACTTCCACTGGGAGAGCCAAGATTTTTCAGAATCTAAGAAAAGGCTCCGAGACTTCCTTTTACTACCACACAGGCCTCTAGCTATTTCACCTGTGTTGGACATTGTAGATGACGTGTTCTCGGAGTCTAGTCTGACCCCTGACTCTCTACCTCCAGCTCCTGTTCAGCCGGACAGATACTACAGGGTCCCTGACTCTCATAAATTCCTTTTCAAAAACCCTGCTGCTGACCCAGAAACTATTTCACAGGGTCCGAAAGGGGTCAAGGCTTCTACTGCAGAAAACCCTACCCCCTCTGACAGGGATTCTAGGGCACTGGATAGATGGGGAATAAAGATTTACACATCTGCTACTTTGGCTATAAGGGCTTTAAATTGCCAGTTTCATATGCTCAAATATCAGCAATATGTCATGACACTGCTTAAACAGAAAATGATAGCTAATTCTGAATGTGCAGAAAACAAAGAAATGCAGGATTTATTGCATGCATCTGAACAAGTTGGAAAGCATACTTTGCAATGTGGGTTCGATTCTCTGGAGGCCTCCTGCAGGGCCGCTGTTATGGGTTCTGTCATTAAGAGGCATGCTTGGTTAAAGGAACAAAATCTGCCTGACCATGTTAAAGCAAACTTATTAGATGCTCCTTTACATCATGATAACTTATGATTGGTGTTAAGGCAGAAGAGGTGTTAAAGAAAATGGAGGACAAAGCTAAATCTATGCAAACGGTCAAGGATTTCTTACAGGTACAGCCACCTAGATTCAGCAGACACTGGCCTATAAAGAATTGGTCCTTTCCAGTCTCAGACAGACCTCAAAGGGGCAGATCCAGATGCTCTAGAAGGCAGATCACAGCCGCAAGGTTCCTACAGGTCTAAGCAGTGGAGTGCCTCTACCTCCAAAGGTGGAGAAGACAAATCACAACCATACAGGAAACAGTCCCAATGACTGCCCCCTGCCTGCACCAAGCACTTATCTTCTGGCAGCACCCTTAGGGGGAAAACTAGCACTTTTTTCTCAAAATTGGCACATTATAACCCAGGACAAATGGGTTCTAGACATAGTGTCACAAGGCTACAAGTTTCATTTCCATACCCTGCCAAGAGCAAACAGTTGGCCAGACCTGCCAAAAATCAATGGGCAGAGGCTCAAAAACAAGTTGCTGCTCTCATGGACATGAGGGCAATTCAACAAGTGCCACAGCAAGAGCAGGGACAAGGATTTTACTCAAGACTGTTCTTGGTACCCTGAAGGGACAAAGCATGGAGACCAATACTGGACCTATCTATTCTAAACACTTTCCTGGATATACCAAAATTCAAGATGTTGACCTTACAGCAACTTCTGCCTATGCTGGGCAGCAAGGCTTGGCTCGTGAATTTAGACCTAAAAGAGACATACCTGCATGTCCCAATCAGACAATCATGCAGAAGATACGTCAGATTCAAGGCTGGCTCAAAGCATTACCAATTCTCTGCACTGCCCTTTGGCTTATCTACTGCGCCCAGGGTCTTCACAAAGTGCCTGGCACCAGTAATTGCTTATTGCAGACAAAGAGGAATACAAATATATCCTTATTTGGACGACTGCCTCATACAAGCAGAGAAGAAGGACATTCTACTACAGCATCTGGCTTTTGTGAACAAAAAGAAATCAAAACTAGTACCCTCTCAAGAGATAATATTCCTGGGTGCAAGCTTAAATACAACTGCCCAGATGGCTTATCTCACTCCAGACAAACGGGCAACTGACTACCTATTTCAAGGAAATAGCAACAAAGACCCAGATGTCCTTCAAGGATGCATCTGCAGTCATCACATATGGGTTGTCCTGCCTCAGGCAGCCCTTCGGTCGCCCGGATTCCAAAGTCTGGGTCCGGCGTCGGCTGATGTCGCCTGCTCCCCGACGTCAGAGCGCCTGGGGTATAAAAGCGTCAGCCGATGCCGTCTTCCTCAGTCTTTCTTGCCACGTGGTGCCCGAAGCAGAAGCTGTTCGCAAGTACCGGTCGGCCAGCTCATATAAATTCGCTATCCGAAGACTTCAAAAGCTAAGTACCCCATTGGGGACTCTTTCTTGCCTCAGCCGATGTCAGATAAAGTTAATAATTGTTTAACTTGTGGGAAACAAATACCTCATAAGAATTTCCACTCTTACTGTCTTCCCTGCTTAGGCCCAGACCACGACGTCTCGGCCTGCTCAGCCTGCGCTTCCTTCAACCGACGCACTCTTAGACGTCGGTCAGAGTTCGCAGAAGAGTTTTTTGGGGCTAGTTTTTCATACAAAATGCCGTCGGAAACCCCGACATCCCATTTAATTAAGAAACAGAAAGACAAGGACCGACACGCGGGCCGCGGTTTCGGCTGAAACCGCGGCTAGGCCTACCGCGAGTGTCTCGGTCTCGGCTGATATCGAGTCCTTGGAACTTCCGAACCCTGAAACAATACAACCGACAGCCTCGGCCCCGGAGGCTCCTGCCGATTTGGTTACAGAATTGCCTTCAGAGACTGGTGTATTGGAATCTTCCGACACCATACCTTTAGACAAAGCTACACCAGCACATGGTGCAGCCAGGCCTCCTGCATCCATGTCCATTAAGGCCTTCACCAGGGCTAAAGCTGCAAAACACAGTAAAGCCATGCCTCCCAGGGTTATTCCTCAGGGACCCTCTTCTAGTTCACAGATTCTTACCTTAGCAGAGGACCTTATCTCTTTAATCAGGGGCTCTCAGCCCCATCCGGACAGGGGCTCCCAACCTCCTCTAGACAAAAGGCCCAGGGTGGATCCCATTGATCCCCTTTCCTCAGAGGAGGCCTCTGTGGGCTCGGATCATTCGGACTACCAGGAGGAGGCTTATACGACCTACGAGGATTCGGATGCAGAGGAGTCTATTCCCTCGGCCTCCCCTCCTGAAGATCTTTCCTTTGGGGAGACCCTTCACACTGAGAGAGCATTTCAAATGGCAGGGCCAGGAATATTCTGATTCCAGGAAAAGACTAAGAACTTTTCTTCATTTACCTCAACATAGACCTTTGGCTATTCCTCCTGTTTTAAATGTCATTGATGATGTGTATTCTGACTCTAGTATGACCCCTGACACACTGCCTCCGGCCCCTGTTAAGCCCGATGGGTATTACAGGGTCCCGGACACACATAATATTCTTTACAAGGCCCACTCTGCTGATCCTGAAACCATTTCACAGGGCCCTAAAGGGGTTGCAGCTGTTACTACTAAGAACCCACTCCCCTCTGCAAAGGAGTCCAGGGCATTAGAGATATGGGGTAAAAAATTATATACTTCTGCCACTCTTGCTGTGAGGGCATTAAATTGTCAATTTCATATGATACAGTACTAAGAGTATTTGTTAGAAGAAATGCATAAGAAACTGTCTTCTACTGAACCCCTAGACCGTAAATCCCTTCAGGGTATGGTACATAACTCCCAGCACGTTAGTAACCATTTTTTGCAGTGTGGTTATGATGCATTGGAAGCTTTATGTAGGTCAGCAATGACTGGTGTTGTAATACGTAGGCATGCTTGGCTGAAGGAGCAATATTTGCCAGACCATGTTAAAGCTAAGCTTTTGGATGCTCCACTGGAAAAGCAAAAGTTATTTGGTTCCACTGCTCAAGAAGTCCTAAAGAAAGTTGAGGAAAAGGCAAAATCTGTATAAGCAGTTAAGGATTTTCTTCAGGTCCAACCGCCTAGATTCAGCAGAAATTGGCCTTCCAAGAATTGGTCCTTTCCGGACACAGAAAGATTTCAAAGGGGCAGGAACAGACGTGCCAGAGGTAGAGGGCAAGCTAGAGGCTCCTACAGAGGCCGTCAATGGCAACCTCCAATCCAGACAGGCAGTTCAGGACCTGCAACTACTGCACAAGGACAAACTCAATGACTTTGCTTTGATTCTGCCAACCAGGGCTCAATTAGAAGCACCTTTGGGCGGAAAGCTTTCTTTATTCTCAAAAAATTGGCACAACATGACAAGAGACAAATGGACACTCCAAATAATAGACGACGGATACAGGTTCCATTTCCACACATTGCCAAAAAGAAAAGGCATGCCAGGTCTGCCACCAAATCAAAGGGCAGAGGCTTTGAAACAAATCTCAAACTTGCTACAAATGAAAGCCATAGAAAAAGTTCCTATTTCAGAACAAGGCCTAGGATTTTATTCCAGACTATTCCTTGTTCCAAGAAAAGAGCATCAATGGAGACCAATTCTCGACTTGTCCGCACTGAACACTTATCTCATTGTGCCAAAATTCAAAATGCTGACTCTACAGCAACTTCTTCCCATGCTGGGCAAGGGGTCTTGGCTGGTGACTCTAGACCTCAAGGAGGCATACCTGCATGTCCCTATCAGACAAAGTTGCAGAAGACACCTCAGATTTCTTGCAGGGTCAGAGCATTATCAATTCTCAGCATTGCCCTTTGGCTTATCTACTGCGCCCAGAGTATTCACGAAATGCCTGGCATCAGTAATAGCACACTGCAGACTTCAGGGGATTCAACTATACCCATATCTGGACGACTGCCTTATACAAGCGGACAACCAACAAACTTTGATAAAGGACTTCAATTATGCCATCAATCTTCTACAGGCCTTGGGATATACAGTCAACATGCACAAATCAAGACTTGTTCCATCCCAAAGAATAACCTTTCTGGGTGCGGATCTAGATACAACCACCCAAATGGCTTATCTCACAGAAGAAAAACAAAGACAGCTACCGGATTATTTCAAGAATCTGACAAGGCAAACTCAGCTGACTGCAAGGAACATCCTGCAGGCCCTGGGTTACATGGCATCCTGTATTCTTTTGATTCCACAAGCAAGGCTTCATATGAGAAAGCTACAGTGGTACCTAAGGAGTTTATGGACTCAGCACAGTCACAGTTTGGAAACGTTAATCCCACTCATTCCATGCCTTCACAAGGAATTTCTGTGGTGGGCTCAGGCCAGCCAGTCCAACAAGGGGATGCCCTTCACAAAGCCAAAAACCTCCCAAACTATTACAACGGACGCTTCAGACCTAGGTTGGGGAGCGCACATGGAGGGCAGAGGTATCCAAGGACAGTGGTCACGAAAGGAGCTGCGCATGCACATAAATCAAAAAGAAATGCTAGCAGTGATACATGCAATCGAGGCCTTCAAAATCTTTCTGCATCAAGGCCACCTACTAATAAGGACAGACAACACCACAGTTATGTGGTATATAAACAAGCAAGGAGGTACCCATTCCTACCCTCTTTGCAGACTAGCAATGAATCTATGGGATCTTTCCTTGAAACTCAATATACAGCTGCAAGCTCAGTTTGTGCCAGGGAAAGACAATACACTGGCGGACAGCTTAAGCAGGAATATCATGGATGCACACGAATGGATGCTGCACCCAGACGTCTTCCAACAGATAACACAATCTTGGGGGAGCCTGACATAGATCTATTTGCATCCCCCCACAATCATCAACTGAAGAAATTCTGCTCAAGGACATACCACCCACAAGTGTGGAAAGTGGACGCCTTCTCTTTCAGCTGGAGAAATCTGACAGTGTATGCATTTCCTCCTATCCCATTAATGACCAAGGTGTTACTGAAGATCAGGACAGAGCAGCCAAAAGTGATTCCGATAGCTCCGGACTGGCCAAGACAGCACTGGTACCCACTGCTGAGAAGCATGTCACGTACGAAACCATGGCCTCTGCCTCTATGGCCACTTCTACTGACACAGCACAGATACAAAACTCTACATTCCAACCTCAAAACATTGCAACTAACAGCGTGGAGAATACCTTGACTCCTCCTCAGGATAAGCTATCCCAGAGAGTGAAGGATATCATTATGGAAGCTCTCCCCCCTTCCACAAGAAAGGCATATTCAGCAAAATGGAAAAGATTTCACATCTGGAACACCACAAAGGGCCTAGATGCGACAGTGATGAACATGGCTCATATCCTTGAATATTTGACAGAACTGTTCCACAATGGTCTGTCTTACTCTTCTATTAAGATTCATGCTTCAGCAATTTCAGCAGAGTACAACACTGATCCACCTGTCTTTTCTCATCCTCTCCTAAGACAGCTTCTAAGAGGAATCAAAAACATCAAACCTCCTCGGAAAGCACCTCTTCCTGCATGGGACCTTAACTTCGTGTTGGAAAAATTAACACTGCCTCCATTTGAACCAGCAGCATCTGCAGATCTACAGTACCTTTCATGGAAGACTGCCTTCCTTCTGGCAATAACCTCAGCAAGAAGGGTTTCAGAATTGCAGGCCCTGATGACAGTGCAGCCATTCATTATTTTTCACCAGGACAGTGTGTCATTAAGAACTAATCCTACCTTTATGCCAAAGGTGGTATCCAGGGTTTCATTGAATCAAGCCATTCACTTGCCTACCTTCTTCCCTAATCCACAAAACAAAGGGGAGAAACTGTCACACACCCTGGACATTCACAGGCAGTTGCGCTACTAATTGGACAGAACTAAAGGTTTCAGAAAAACTGTCCAGCTGCTAGTAGCATATGCTGCTGGTACTCAAGGAAAAGCAATTTCCAAACAGACTATTTCTAAATGGATAGGAAATTGCATTCGCTTTTGTTACTTATTTCATGGAAAGACTGTACCAGCTACAATCAGACCTCATTCTACGAGAGCCACAGCCACCTCCACAGCTTTCTTAAGAGGGGTGGCTACAAAGGACATTTTAGAAGCTGCCACATGGAGCTCCGTGCATACATTTGCCAAGCATTACAATTTACCTTTATATTCCAGATCCAGAGCAGGCTTTGCTACGGCTGTCCTGCAGGGTATCTTAGCTACACCATCCTTTTCCTAGTTCCTCCACCCCCAGATTGGCTATGGTATTCTACCCATATGTGATGACTGCAGATGCATCCTTGAAGGACATAGTACAGTTTTGTACCTACCATAAATGTAGATGTCCGATAGGTATGCATCTGCAGTCAGGTTTACCCTCCCTCCTTCCCCTCTGTGGTATTCCTAGGGTACTTACCCCTCTATTAGCTAGCTGGGGGGATCTATTATGGTGTATTTGTTTAATATACATATATATATATATATATATATATATATATATATATATATATATATATATATATATAGATATGTTTATATATTTTTGCAAATGTTTGGATTTCTATTGCATTTCTCCAAATTTAGCCTTCCTAGAGGGCACCTGGCATCTGGGGCAAGAAAAACTGAGGAAGATGGTGTCGGCTGATGCTTTTATACCCCAGGCGCTCTGACGTCGGGGAGCAGGCGACATCAGACGACGCCGGACCCAGACTTTGGAATCCGGCCGACCGAAGGGCTGCCTGAGGCAGGACAACCCATATGTGATGACTGCAGATGCGTACCTATCGGACATCTACATTTATGGTAGGTACAAAACTGTACTTTATCTGCAAGAAAAATTCTGCATGCTTTAGGCTTCATGGCATCCTGCATCTTACTAATTCCATATGCAAGACTGCATATGAGGAAAATTCAGTGGTACCTAAAAAGTGTCTGGACACAACATTGCCACAGTCTGGAAACAATGATTACTCTAATACCCTGCCTGCAACAGGAATTTCAATGGTGGGCAAAGGCTTGTCACCAAAACTAGGGACAGCCATTCACATTACCCCCAGCCAGGCAGAGCCTAACAACGGATGCATCAGATTATGCTTGGGGGGCACACATGGCAGGAAGGGGCATTCAGGGCACCTGGTCCACAAACCAAAAGCATCTACATATCAATCAAAAAGAGATGCTAGCTGTTTAAAATGCCCTGACACCCTTCAGGGACCTGCTTCATCCGGGGCAACTACTGATGAAGACAGACAACAACCACGGTCATGTAGTACATAAACAAGCAGGGGGAAACTCATTCTTACCTCTATGCAGACTAGCCATGACTTTATGGGCACAGCATTGACTTACCAAGTTCATCTGCAAGCACAATTCCTGCCAGGAAAGGAAAATACTCTGGCAGACAAACTAAGCAGAAACCTCATGGAGCCCCACGAGTGGCACCTGGATCCACAAGTCTTCAGCATGATAATGAAATAGGGACGCCCGGACATAGATCTATTTGCCTCCCCTCAAAACAATCAACTAAGAAGATTCTGCACAAGGACTTATCACAGACAAGCTTGGAAAGTGGACGCCTTATCTTTCAACTGGACAAAACCTATCAGTATATGCCTTTCCTCCATTGCCTCTCCTCCTCATAGTACTCCTAAAGGTCAGGCCAGGAGAGACCAAAAATGATTCTGATTGCCCCAGACTGGCCGCGCCAGTACTGGTATCCGATCCTAAGGAACTTGTCCCAATGCCCAGCCTGGACCTTACCTCAAATACCTCATCTACTGTCCCAACAAAATTAGATTCTGCACAGCCAACTCAGGACTCTAAACCTGGCAGCATGGCCGATAATGTAGCACAAACCACACCTCTCAGTAAAGCTGTGGATGTAATTTTAGAAGTCAGCAGGCCTAGTACTAGAAAATCCTATGGTGGGAAATGGAAGAGATTTTGCACTTGGAACCAAGCTCAAGGAACTGATACAGCTGTCCCAAATATTCCTCAGATTTTGCAATATTTAACTGAGATGCTGGACAAAAGCCTATCCTTTTCATCAATTAAAATCCATGCCTCTGCCATTTCGGCTCATTACAATACAGAGCCACACCACTCTTTTCTCATCCTTTATTAAGGCAGTACCTCAGAGGAGCCAAAAACTTAAGGCCTCCAAGGAGAACACCAGCGCCTTCATGGGACCTTAATTATGTCTTTGAAGAACTCACCTTACCTCCTTTTGAGCCAGCTGCTACTCCGGACATAAAGTTCTTATCTTGGAAAACAGCTCTGCTCCTAGCAATAACTTCTGCAAGATAAGTTTCAGAACTGCAGGCTTTCATGGCTGTGGAACCCTTTATCATTTTCTATCCAGACAAGGGTATCTCTGAGAACAAACCCTACATTTATGTATGTATGTAGACAAAAGGAACACTCCACGGCTGGCACAGAAAATTTATTAAACAAGTAAATCGGTTAGCGCTTTCACGTTCTAACAAACGTTTCTTCAGACCTCAATTGATAGATACCCATAGTGCATTTTTATATAAATTATCAAAGCACTCATTATCCTATTTAGCAATTATAACCCTAAAATTATTTAAAAGTGCACTTAAACTAGATTGATCAAAAATGCCCATTAAATCAATATCATAAAAATGTTTAAAAACCAATAAAATCCATTGCATTGTCTAAAAACAAGTCATGTAAACACCTGCATATTTGTTGAACAAGAAGATATATACAAATAAATAAATGCATATACATATATATATATATATATATATATATGTATGTTTAACCATGGGTTTACAGAAAACATACATATATATTTATATATATGTGTATATATACATATATACACTAACACACATAAATATGTTCTTATTTATCTCAGAAACGTGTGTATGTATATGCACAGATGTGCCCACATGAATGTGTGCACATATATGATATTTTATTTAAAAATCCGTGTGTGTGTGTCATATCAAATTTCATTATCCAATATATCATGTATAAATTGTGTATATATATATGAATATTAATCAGTAGTAAATGTTTAAACATTAAAACAATAAATATCAATTAATTAATAAGCATATATAAATAGATTAATTTATTAAATGATACAAATAAAAATATATGGAAGAATATATAAATGTGAAATATAAAATATAAAATCCTGTAGAAAATTTTTTTTTTATATAGAAATGTGTAATGTATTCATGTTGTACATTTCCATATTAAAATATATATACAAGGGTAATAACCATTGTACTTGATAGGAATAGTGGGCATGAGAACATGGAAAAAATGGGAAAATGTTGCAAAAAATATGAAAGAAGTGTGTGTATGTTTGTGTGTATAGAAAAGTGTCATATTGAGGGAAGAGGGGGGGGGTGTTGGTGGGTGGGGTGTGTGTTTGTGTGTGGAGTGAAAGGGAGCATGTAGGTGGGGAGGAAACTGGCGGAAGGGAGGAAAGGTGGGGAAAAAAAGGGGGGAAGAGAAGGGAGAAGGGAAAATGGTTGTAATGTGTATGTATGAATTGTCATGATGGGTGACATGTACGAAGGCAGTCATGTGGATGATAAGATGCAGTTATATGTGAGTTGATGGTAAACAAGTGGTATATGTATAAATGTTGTCTCTGAATAATGTCAATGTTTATATGGTCTAGCCAAAAGAAATGGTTTCAATGATATTTTGTCGTTTAAGCCATGTCCCTTGTGGGCTTGTAATCTTATAATCCATTTGTTTTCTCTCTCTTCAGTGTAGTTCTTAATATTACCTAGTCTACCTGTTTTTATTATCAATTCCAATGCCATAAATTTGAAGTGATGTCTACTTCCTTTCATAATGACATGTTTTGCCAATGCATTATTCTCATTCTCTTTATTTATAGCATATATATGCTCCCTAACTCTTTCCCTAAGAGTTCTATTTGTTTTTCCTATGTAGAATGACATACAGCATTGACACTGTGCTAAATATATAAGGTCCCTAGATCTACAATCAGCATACTTATCAAAGACAATTTTGTTACCATTGTCAGGGTGAATAAATTCATTTCCATTTAACATGTAGCTGCATTGGTTGCAGTGTCTGCATGCAAACGTCCCTTTTCTTGTTGAATGTAAATGTTCTTTATTACTTGTATTGTTCTCTTCATAACAGAGTAACCTTTTCAGAGACTTCGTGTTTTTATAAGTAATATTGGGTCTATCACCTACTATTTCTCTTATTCTGTCATCTACCATCAACATCTGCCAATTTCTGTTTATAATCTCCTTCACTGTGTTATTCTTATTGGTGTAAGGTATAATCAATCTTGTTTTTGTAGTATCTTCTATTTTATTGGCTTTCTGTCTTTCTCTATTATTACATCTATATAGATATGGCTTTCCTTTGTTACTTCTAAATTGACTATTCTTTGAAAAAAATTTTTCAATATTAGTTTTGTCATAACCCCTTTTCATCAAATTCATTTTCAGTATATTCTGTTGTTCATCATGTCTCATTTCATCAGTCACCAACTTTGAAATCCGTAGTGATTGATTTTTGACTGTTTGGGAAGATGTGTCTGGGATGCATGCTATCCTGGTGTAATAAATTATTTCTCCAGCATTCCTTTCTGTATAGATCGGTATCTATCTTAGTGTCTTGTTTTGTGATGCGTACATCCAAGAAGTCTATGCATTCATATGAGAATGTATGTTGGAACTTTAAAAAATCAGTTCCATTAATGTATAATACAAATTCATTTAAACTCTCTATCGTATCATCCCATATAAGAAAAATATCGTCTACGAAACGTTTATAAAATTTTATATTTCCTATGTATGGGTTATTTCTTTGAATGTAATTTTCTTCCCAATACGCCATCACTAAATTTGCGTATGAGTTAGCTACAGGTGTTCCCATTGCTGTTCCCTTCTTTTGTAGGTAATATCTCTCATTATATGTAAATACATTATTTTCTAGAACTATTTCTAAAAGCATCATGTGTCTTATTACCATGTCACTTGGAACATTCTTCTGTATTAGTAATAATCTAACATAGTCAATGCCTATATTATTAGGGATGCATGTAAATAAAGAAGTCACATCCAATGTCACCAGTATATCTTTCCTTACATCAGTATTTCCATCTAAATAATCTGCATAGCTGTAAAGGAAATCTTCAGTATCCCTTATTATAGATGTAATATCTAACACCATTGGTTTCAACTGTTTTTCTAAATAAATTGAAAGGGGTTCCGTTGACCATCCCTTACCAGAGACTATTGGTCTTAGGGGCGGATCATACAAGTTTTTGTGCACTTTTGGTAGCCCTCTATATGTTGGTATAAGTGGTTCTTTAACTAAAAAGTATATATATAATTCTTTGTCAATGATGCTACAAAGTAACATATCATATAACGTCTCTTGTATACTTCTAATCACTCTATTTAAAGACATACAATTCAAACATTCATAAGTATCATTTTCATCCAATAGCTCCTCCATTTTCCTAATGTACATACATTTGTCCATCACCACCACTGAGCCACCCTTGTCAGCCTGTCTTATAACAATGTCATTATTTTACTGCAGTTTCCTTATCGCTTCATTTTCACCATTGTTTAAATTATAATGGTCTAATCTTTCATTTTTGGTATAAAATTCAATGAGTTCATTCTCACATATTTTTTCAAAGGCCTCTACAATAGGAACAGATTGAGGTATAAATGTGGACTGTTTCTTAAACACATTTGTGCAAGTACTATTATCATTATTAGTGCTATTGTCAAATAAAAGTCTCAAATTTAAATTCCTAGTAAATAATTTCACATCTACAATAATGCCTTCCCGCCCGTTTTCTCCCCACCTACATGCTCCCTTTCACTCCACACACACACACCCCACCCACCAACACCCCCCCCTTCCCTCAATATGACACTTTTCTATACACACACATACACACACTTCTTTCATATTTTTTGCAACATTTTCCCATTTTTTCCATGTTCTCATGCCCACTATTCCTATCAAGTACAATGGTTATTACCCTTGTATATATATTTTAATATGGAAATGTACAACATGAATACATTACACATTTCTATATTAAAAAAAAAAATTTTTCTACAGGATTTTATATTTCATATTTATATATTCTTCCATATATTTTTATTTGTATCATGTAATAAATTAATCTATTTATATATGCTTATTAATTAATTGATATTTATTGTTTTAATGTTTAAACATTTACTATTGATTAATATTCATATATATATATACAATTTATACATGATATATTGGGTAATGAAATTTGATACGACACACACACACATGGGTTTTTAAATAAAATATATATGTGCACACATTCATGTGGTTACATCTGTGCATATACATACACACGTTTCTGAGATAAATAAGAACATATTTATGTGTGTTAGTGTATATATGTATATATACACATATATATAAATATATATGTATGTTTTCTGTAAACCCATGGTTAAACATATATATATATATATGTATATGCATTTATTTATTTATTTGTATATATCTTCTTGTTCAACAAATATACAGGTGTTTACATGACTTGTTTTTAGACAATGCAATGGATTTTATTGGTTTTTAAACATTTTTATGATATTGAATTTAATGGGCATTTTTGATCAATCTAGTTTAAGTGCACTTTTAAATAATTTTAGGGTCATAATTGCTAAATAGGATAATGAGTGCTTTGATAATGTATATAAAAATGCACTATGGGTATGTATCAATTGAGGTCTGAAGAAACGTTTGTTAGAATGTGAAAGCGCTAACCGATTTACTTGTTTAATAAATTGTTTTCTGTGCCAGCCGTGGAGTGCTCCTTTTGTCTACATACATTTATCTTTTCTTCTTTTGGAGCACCTCATCTGAAACCACTTGTTTCTACATTTGATTTGTACTTTTTCTCGTGGAATCAGAACATGGCAACTGGCACAATGGATACTAATAATCAGTTGTTGACAAACACGGAGAAATCTCCATCCATTTTTAGCGAAATGCTAACTATTGGAAATAATCCACTACTCAAACTAACTAAAAGTGATTTAACAACAGAAGGAGACAATCTGAGAAATATACCACGCAACATGGAAATACTACAATTAACTAGGAAGCTGGAGAACATTTTTCACAAGTTGAAAAGTACACAGTGGCAGAGGCAGCACATGGAGGCATGCCTCTGCTTTAAGGTAATTCCGAGAGGTTTGCGAGTTCTAAAGATGCCGACATTCGGCAACACATACCCGGAACTGTTAATTAAATGGCAGAGATTGAACATGGAAACAAGTTACAGCTATATAAGACTTTTAATAGAACAATATCAGAAAATTGAAAGCATACTAAGCCAAGACATACATATGTTGGAAAATAAACTGAAAAATCTCTTGGACCCCAATGAAATGGGAAGTTTCCACAAGGATTTGACAACCACGCTATCCTTATTAGACAACAAAATGCTACAAGATAAAAAAAAGAAATTAGAGAGAGACTATAGTGACTTTAGAAAAGGGCAGATCTTTTCTTGGCCGAAGGAATACAATAACTTTGAAAATAATAATGCGCAAAGTAACAGTAAGTCACAAAATGCACAACGTAAAAATGATATGCAGATTAGGGGAACGTATGCAGAGGTGACGTTACAGAACACCGTGCATTCCTCCCAGAATCTAACAGCTATGGAAATGCCCACAGTCATCACAATGAACGACATGACGTCACTACGACGCGTAGCAAACAATGAGGAACGCGGAGGTTTCAAACTGAGAAAGGAAATGGCTATCGTTCATGCGACCGAAGGAGAGGTGAATACTGACCGGAGGGAGCTATCGAATGGAACTAATGAGAAACACGAAGCTACGAATATAACAACAGTGAACCAGGATGAAGAGGTAAATGTCTTGACGAATTCTACACAACGAGACACAATGAATGGGGCTATTAAAAAAGCCTGTAACAGCAATGGATGTGTACTATTTGATGATGATACCCTCTATGAACTGCAAGGGGATCATTCTTTTCCGTATCCGATTAAACAAATGGAACGGAAGATTTGGTCACAAACGAAGGCAACGAAGAAGCGGAAGAACTCCGAAGAAACATACGAGTTCCAAAGGAAGGTACTGCGCCCAGTGCAGAGGGATTAGTTATTAACATATCAAGGTATGAGTTAACAGAAGCTGAGAGCTCTCTTTTGAATAAAGGTTTATCCTTTATTCCATCCAAACATACGGATGTGACAGACATTATTGTAGATGTGAAATTATTTACTAGGAATTTAAATTTGAGACTTTTATTTGACAATAGCACTAATAATGACAATAGTACTTGCACAAATGTGTTTAAGAAACAGTCCACATTTATACCTCAATCTGTTCCTATTGTAGAGGCCTTTGAAAAAATATGTGAGAATGAACTCATTGAATTTTATACCAAAAATGAAAGATTAGACCATTATAATTTAAACAATGGTGAAAATGAAGCGATAAGGAAACTGCAGCAAAATAATGACATTGTTATAAGACAGGCTGACAAGGGTGGCTCAGTGGTGGTGATGGACAAATGTATGTACATTAGGAAAATGGAGGAGCTATTGGATGAAAATGATACTTATGAATGTTTGACTTGTATGTCTTTAAATAGAGTGATTAGAAGTATACAAAAGACGTTATATGATATGTTACTTTGTAGCATCATTGACAAAGAATTATATATATACTTTTTAGTTAAAGAACCACTTATACCAACATATAGAGGGCTACCAAAAGTGCACAAAAACTTATATGATCCGCCCCTAAGACCAATAGTCTCTGGTAAGGGATGATCAACGGAACCCCTTTCAATTTATTTAGAAAAACAGTTGAAACCAATGGTGTTAGATATTACATCTATAATAAGTGATACAGAAGATTTCCTTTACAGCTATGCAGATTATTTAGATGGAAATACTGATGTAAGGAAAGATATACTGGTGACATTGGACGTGACTTCTTTATTTACATGCATCCCTAATAATATAGGCATTGACTACGTTAGATTATTACTAATACAGAAGACTGTTCCAAGTGACATGGTAATAAGATACATGATGCTTTTAGAAATAGTTCTAGAAAATAATGTATTTACATATAATGAGAGATATTACCTACAAAAGAAGGGAACAGCAATGGGAACACCTGTAGCTAACTCATACGCAAATTTAGTGATGGCGTATTGGGAAGAAAATTACATTCAAAGAAATAACCCATACATAGGAAATATAAAATTTTATAAACGTTTCGTAGACGATATTTTTCTTATATGGGATGATACGATAGAGAGTTTAAATGAATTTGTATTTTACATTAATGGAACAACTGATTTTTTAAAGTTCCAACATACATTCTCATATGAATGCATAGACTTCTTGGATGTACGCATCACAAAACAAGACACTAAGATAGATACCGATCTATATAGAAAGGAATGCTGGAGAAATAATTTATTACACCAGGATAGCATGCATCCCAGACGCATCTTCCCAAACATAGTCAAAAATCAATCACTACGGATTTCAAAATTGGTGACTGATGAAATGAGACATGATGAACAACAGAATATACTGAAAATGAATTTTATGAAAAGGGGTTATGACAAAACAAATATTGAAAAAAATTTTTCAGAGAATAGTCAATTTAGAAGTAACAAAGGAAAGCCATATCTATATAGATGTAATAATAGAGAAAGACAGAAAGCCAATAAAATAGAAGATACTACAAAAACAAGATTGATTATACCTTACACCAATAAGAATAACACAGTGAAGGAGATTATAAACAGAAATTGGCAGATGTTGATGGTAGATGACAGAATAAGAGAAATAGTAGGTGATAGACCCAATATTACTTATAAAAACACGAAGTCTCTGAAAAGGTTACTCTGTTATGAAGAGAACAATACAAGTAATAAAGAACATTTACATTCAACAAGAAAAGGGACGTTTGCATGCAGACACTGCAACCAATGCAGCTACATGTTAAATGGAAATGAATTTATTCACCCTGACAATGGTAACAAAATTGTCTTTGATAAGTATGCTGATTGTAGATCTAGGGACCTTATATATTTAGCACAGTGTCAATGCTGTATGTCATTCTACATAGGAAAAACAAATAGAACTCTTAGGGAAAGAGTTAGGGAGCATATATATGCTATAAATAAAGAGAATGAGAATAATGCATTGGCAAAACATGTCATTATGAAAGGAAGTAGACATCACTTCAAATTTATGGCATTGGAATTGATAATAAAAACAGG
Organism: Protopterus annectens; assembly: GCF_019279795.1. Taxonomy (NCBI): domain Eukaryota; kingdom Metazoa; phylum Chordata; order Ceratodontiformes; family Protopteridae; genus Protopterus; species Protopterus annectens. Next base: position 848,803,661 of record NC_056750.1, read on the forward strand.
TAGACTAGGTAATATTAAGAACTACACTGAAGAGAGAGAAAACAAATGGATTATAAGATTACAAGCCAACAAGGGACATGGCTTAAACGACAAAATATCATTGAAACCATTTCTTTTGGCTAGACCATATAAACATTGACATTATTCAGAGACAACATTTATACATATACCACTTGTTTACCATCAACTCACATATAACTGCATCTTATCATCCACATGACTGCCTTCGTACATGTCACCCATCATGACAATTCATACATACACACACATTACAACCATTTTCCCTTCTCCCTTCTCTTCCCCCCTTTTTTTCCCCACCTTTCCTCCCCACCTACATGCTCCCTTTCACTCCACACCCACCAAGACCCCCCCCCTTCCCTCAATATGACACTTTTCTATACACACACATACACACACTTCTTTCATATTTTTTGCAACATTTTCCCATTTTTTCCATGTTCTCATGCCCACTATTCCTATCAAGTACAATGGTTATTACCCTTGTATATATATTTTAATATGGAAATGTACAACATGAATACATTACACATTTCTATATAAAAAAAAAAAAACATTTTTCTACAGGATTTTATATTTTATATTTCATATTTATATATTCTTCCATATTTATTTATTTTTTATTTTTTATTTTTTTTTTATTTTACATTTGTTGACCGGGCTAGTCCAACTGGATATATATCCGTTTACAGTAGAGGCCCGGGGAGAAAAGCTCCAGTACATGCAAGAAAAAAATATAACACTGGCATCTACAAAAAGTTATTTTAAAGCAATATAAAAGTTTAACAGTTTAAAAAAAAGGAGAAATTACCTAATCAAATCTAAAAACATATCCGATAAGTTCAACAAATTGAAAAATAGGCAAACTTTTAAGAAGTAACTCTCAACAATAGAAAGTGTAAGTTTGGAGTTCAGAAAGGGGGAAGGGTAGCAAAAATTAATGTGGGGAGACATGCTTTCAGTCGGGATTAGTACAAGGACATAGCCATTGAGTTTTAAGATGTTCCTTGATATGTTTTTTGGACAGTGAGGTAGAGTCTTGATTTGTCATATCTGGAGGGAGTTGATTCCATTGTTTACCTATGGAATTTGAAATTAACGCATCTCCAGCTTTATTGTAAGATTTAGTTGAGGATACTAGGAGTTTATTTGCCGAGCGAAGTATGGCTAGATTTTTATAAGGAGAAATCAGTCTTGCCAGGCTAGGGGTATTGTTTGGGAAGTGAAGGGTTTTGTGAATGATAAGTAATTGTTGGTAGAGTAGGTGGTTGTTAAGCTCTAGCCAATTTAGTTGTTTGAGGTTGTGACAGTGGTGAGTTCTGAAGGGAGTAGCAGTAATGAATCTGGCTATACTATTGTAACAGGTAGAGAGTTTGCTAATGTTATTTTTAGATGAAGTATATATAGCTGAGGCATAGAAAAGGGTGGAAATCAGGTGGGTCTGTGCAATGTTTTTTCTGGCTGCTGGGGTAAGGAAGGGTTTAATTCTGTAAAGTGTCCCAATTTTTTTATTAACAGCTTTAATAGTAGTGTTAATATGGTCATCAAAGTTGAGATGGTTGTCAATGGTTACACCTAATAGCCGTGTGGTTTTATCAGGGTTAATAGATGTAGCATTATTTGAGGAGATAGTGAAGAAGGGTATAGGAGATTTATTAGTAGGAGTAAAGAGAAGAAGCTTAGTTTTTTTGGGGTTAAGGAGGAGGCAGTGTTGCATAAACCATTTTTCAACGTTTTGGAAAGTTATTTGGGTAATAGACTGGAGGGAGGAAACATCTTTAGCAGTGCAGATCAAAGTCGAGTCATCTGCATATTGGATGCAGGTAGCTTGTGGCACATTCAAATAAAGGTCATTGATAAATAATGAGAAAAGAAGGGGTCCTAGGATTGATCCTTGAGGAACACCAATATTTACTGGAAGTAAGCCTGATAGATTGTTCCCCCAAAGCATTAATTGTTGCCTGTTTACTAGATAACTTCTAAACCATTGTAAAGAATGTGAGCTGATAGAGAAAAGGTTGAGTTTTTCAAGAAGTATATTATGGTTAACCATATCGAAAGCTTTTGATAGATCTATGAATAGTGCTGAGGAGAAACAATTGTTATTGCGATTATTATTTATGGAGTCAGAGAAGGAAAGGAGAGCAGTGGTAGTACTGTGGAAAGGTCTAAAACCATGTTGACAGTCTGCTAGAAGTTTGTTTTGAAGAAGGTAGTTAAGAAATTGTTTATGTATGCATCTTTCCATTATCTTAGCTAATGGGGACAGTAGGGCAATGGGGCGAAAGTTGAGAGCTCAGTAGAAGAGCCCCTTTATGTAGAGGAATTATATGAGATATTTTCCAAATGGTGGGGATGTTTCCTTCAGAGATAGTCCTATTAATCAAAATAGATACAGGGAGATAAATAGCTTTTGCAGCTATTTGTAAGTATTCAGATGGGAGTAGGTCAGCAGATGGGGTACAAGGTTTGAGTTTGCTGAGAAGCTTATAAATAATAGATGAAGAGACAGGTTGAATTTGAAAGGCTTTAGATGAGACTGGAGAGGTATGTTGTGGGGATACAGTAGGAGTGGGTAATGAATTAGCTAGGGTTAGTATAGCTTCTGTAAAGTACTTATTAAAGGCATCTGGGATCTGAGAAGCATTGTTGAGGTTAAAGCCTGAAGGGATGGGAGTGGGGGAATATCCTGGTTTAAGAAGTTTATTAACACCCGACCAGAATTTTTGAGGGGTATTTTGATTAGCTTTTGTAGGTGAATATAGAATTCTTTTTTGTCTCTAAGAGTATCCTTCTTGGTGGCATTTCTTAATTGTTTGAAAAGGAGATGATCAGATGGACATTTGGTAGCTCTCCATTTAGCCCAGGTTTTATTTCTAAGGATCATTTTTCTTTAGTTTGTTTTGTTAGCCATGGGGCAGTCTTGGCTCTTAATCTAGTAGAGCGTAATGGAGCGTGATGATCAAGAATTTGTAGAAAGGTTTTGTTAAAATAGGCCACTGCTTCATTAAGTTCAAGGTGTGTCAAGGTGACCAGTCACATGCCTGCAATTCAGCAAGAAAGTTATCATGGTTGAAAAATCTTTTTGAACGGCATATTTTTAGGTTATGGGAATTAGGATTATTTAATTTGTGTCTGAAGACATATGTAAGTATATGATCACTAATGCTGTCTGGGAGGGTTCCTGGAGTATAGCTATTGTTTGTGTGATTAGTAAGGATCCAGTCCAAAATTGTCTCTTTATTATTTGGTTTATGGATTCTAGTTGGAGTTGTTATTAATTGTGAGAAACCGTACAAATTAATAAGGTTGGTAGGCTGCTGGGATGAGCAGGTTTTCCAGTCAATGTTGAAATCACCAAGTATTATGGTTTCTTGGGGTAGGTGGATTGAAAGTGAACTAAGTAAGTCTTCTAAAATTTGAATATTATTCCCAGGGGGAATGTACATGCAAACTAAATAGGTAGCTTTATTGTTGTTAGTCTGAAGTTTGGTTGATAAAATTTCAGCTTTGTTGCCTGTAAATGGAAGCTCATTAAAAAGGGCAACTTGTAGATTAGCTTTATAGATTATGGCTGTACCGCCACCTTTTTTCTTCATGCGATCATATCTAAGTATGCTATAGCCAGGAGGGGTAATTTCCTGGTCTTGGGTAGAGGGTTTTAACCAAGTCTCTGTGAGACATAATATATCAAATGCGTGCAAGTGAAGAAGTGCATGGAGGTGGTGAATCTTGTTGTTAACGCTTCTAATATTCAGGTGAGCTATTAGAAGGGAGTTGGTTGCTTTGGTACATGAAGAATGAAGAGGTGACAGATGAATATTTGAATCATATTCATTTATGATAGATGGACCAGGATTTGGATGAATGTCACCATGTAGGAGAAGGTGGTGATGGGAGAAAGATGGTATTTTTAGGACTTTTAGTGAGATATTAAGAGTCTTTTTATTAAAGCAGAAGGACATGTGAGATATTCTATGGTATTTTGGTAGTAAATATTTGGAAGAACAGGTAATGTTACTATGAATAAGGGTACTGAAAAAAGAGGAAGGTAGAGTTTGTTGCAGATGAGGGTTTTGTTCAAATAGAGTGTATATTTCAAAAGAGGTGGTGTAGTAGGATAAGGAAAGAGAGGCTGTAGTGGTAGTGAAGAGGAGGATATGTAAGCAAATTGTTTTTAGTAATGGTGACATGATCGTGAATATCTGAAAGGATAGTAACCGTTATAAAGGATATTCAGATTAAGCAAAAGTAAATTAGTATTGATAAGTGAAGTAGGGAGTAAAGAAGGTTAGTAATAATAAACTACTATAGGAGATAGTTAGATTGAGTCCACAACGATGTAAAATGTAAGATAGGTAGTAAGTGAAGTTTAAAGTAGGGCAAGGTATTAAGATAATAGAAGATGGGAATGCAAGAGACCACGTTAAATTGAATTTGAGGGTAGATATGAGTGAGTTAGTTTTAGAGTTGGAGTTCTAAGATGGGTGGTAAAGATGGAGGAGAGGGATGAGAGAAAGATATAGGTTAAGGGGAGGGGTCTAGTAAGATGGATGGTTATAGGTTAGGAGGAGTAGGGGGAGTGTCTAGTGAGGTATAAGTTGAGGACCCCTGGGGGTGGGTGGGATATGGGGGGTAGGGAGGGGAGCGGGGCAGACACAAAAAGGGCGAGAGCAGTGAAAGAAAAACAATCAGGAAGTAATTAGCCAAGGTAAGTAGGCTGGCAGCAAGCAGTGATGTGAAGATAAGGAGAAACAGTTTGGGTAAGGGTACAAGGGAGGCTTAGAAGTAATAGAAATGGTATGGGTAGACTCAAGGATGGAGTAATATAGCAGAAAGGGGTAGATATATGCAGGACTCAAAAGGAAGGACTACAAGGAAAAGGAGATATTCAAGGAAAACACATAACACATTTAGCATAGGAAGAGAAACTAGAGAAATTTCAAGAGAGGGAGAGAGCACTATAGGTGGGCTGAGAAGTTAGAGTAGTTTCAAGGGAGAGAGCACTATAGGTGGAAAAAGAGGAATAGAAGTACAGGACAGTGCAGGAATCACGAGTAGTCTAAGGGGTAGTACTATATAGGTAGATATGTACAGAACCGAGGAGACAAATTAAGGGGTAAATACAGTTAAGGTAGGCAAGCAGGCAGCGGGGGGGGGGGTGTTGGCTGCTGGCAGACACAGGCAGAGTTCTAGTACATATACAAGATAGGAAAAACAAATAATACTAAAATGTCACACTTGATAAAAAGTAATATCACAGAGACATACAGTATTAAGTTAGAGTGGTTCAAACCAGGGTGTTTAGTTAACCCAGGGGCGAGAACCCAGGCAGCTTTGGAGGGTGGAAAATTGCAGTCTTAGGAGTCCAAACTGAGCACTTCCAAGGGTTGAGAGTGGAAAACAGTACGTTATACCAGAGTATTAAGTTAGAGTGGTTCAAACCAGGGTGTTTAGTTAACCCAGGGGCGAGAACCCAGGCAGCTTTGGAGAGTGGAAAATTGCAGTCTTAGGAGTCCAAACTGAGCACTTCCAAGGGTTGAGAGTGGAAAACAGTACGTTATACCAGAGTATTAAGTTAGAGTGGTTCAAACCAGGGTGTTTAGTTAACCCAGGGCGAGAACCCAGGCAGCTTTGGAGGGTGGAAAATTGCAGTCTTAGGAGTCCAAACTGAGCACTTCCAAGGGTTGAGAGTGGAAAACAGTACGTTATACCAGAGTATTAAGTTAGAGTGGTTCAAACCAGGGTGTTTAGTTAACCCAGGGGCGAGAACCCAGGCAGCTTTGGAGGGTGGAAAATTGCAGTCTTAGGAGTCCAAACTGAGCACTTCCAAGGGTTGAGAGTGGAAAACAGTACGTTATACCAGAGTATTAAGTTAGAGTGGTTCAAACCAGGGTGTTTAGTTAACCCAGGGGCGAGGGTGGAAAATTGCAGTCTTAGGAGTCCAAACTGAGCACTTCCAAGGGTTGAGAGTGGAAAACAGTACGTTATACCAGAGTATTAAGTTAGAGTGGTTCAAACCAGGGTGTTTAGTTAACCCAGGGGCGAGAACCCAGGCAGCTTTGGAGGGTGGAAAATTGCAGTCTTAGGAGTCCAAACTGAGCACTTCCAAGGGTTGAGAGTGGAAAACAGTACGTTATACCAGAGTATTAAGTTAGAGTGGTTCAAACCAGGGTGTTTAGTTAACCCAGGGCGAGAACCCAGGCAGCTTTGGAGGGTGGAAAATTGCAGTCTTAGGAGTCCAAACTGAGCACTTCCAAGGGTTGAGAGTGGAAAACAGTACGTTATACCAGAGTATTAAGTTAGAGTGGTTCAAACCAGGGTGTTTAGTTAACCCAGGGGCGAGAACCCAGGCAGCTTTGGAGGGTGGAAAATTGCAGTCTTAGGAGTCCAAACTGAGCACTTCCAAGGGTTGAGAGTGGAAAACAGTACGTTATACCAGCATCCACCGTTCCGACAGCAACCACGTGCAGAGATATATTTTTATTTGTATCATGTAATAAATTAATCTATTTATATATGCTTATTAATTAATTGATATTTATTGTTTTAATGTTTAAACATTTACTATTGATTAATATTCATATATATATATACAATTTATACATGATATATTGGGTAATGAAATTTGATATGACACACACACACACATGGGTTTTTAAGTAAAATATCATATATGTGCACACATTCATGTGGGCACATCTGTGCATATACATACACACGTTTCTGAGATAAATAAGAACATATTTATGTGTGTTAGTGTATATATGTATATATACACATATATATAAATATATATGTATGTTTTCTGTAAACCCATGGTTAAACATATATATATATATATATATATATATATATATATGTATATATATATATATATATATATATATATGTATATGCATTTATTTATTTATTTGTATATATCTTCTTGTTAAACAAATATACAGGTGTTTACATGACTTGTTTTTAGACAATGCAATGGATTTTATTGGTTTTTAAACATTTTTATGATATTGAATTTAATGGGCATTTTTGATCAATCTAGTTTAAGTGCACTTTTAAATAATTTTAGGGTCATAATTGCTAAATAGGATAATGAGTGCTTTGATAATTTATATAAAAATGCACTATGGGTATGTATCAATTGAGGTCTGAAGAAACGTTTGTTAGAACGTGAAAGCGCTAACCGATTTACTTGTTTAATGCATTGTTTTCTGTGCCAGCCGTGGAGTGCTCCTTTTGTCTACATACATTTATCTTTTCTTGTTTTGGAGCACCTCATCTGAAACCACAAACCCTACATTTATGCCTAAGGTGGTATCCAGTGTAGCCCTTAACCAAACAATTCATTTGCCAACTTTTTATTCAAATCCGCAGAACAAGGGGGAGAAAATTCTGCATTCTTTGGACGTACACAGACAACTTAGATTCTGCTTGGACAAAACTAAAGTTTTCAGAAAGACAGAGCAATTACTAGTGGCATATGCCACAGCATCACAAGGAAAGGCCATCTCCAAGCAGACTATTTCAAAATGGATGGGTCACTGCATTTGTTTCTGCTACTCACAACATGGCAAACCAGTGCCTAAGGGCATTAGGCCACATTAACCAGAGCTGCAGCAACTTCTGCAGCCTTTCTCAGGGGAGTACCAACCAAAGACATTTTGGAGGCTGCTTCTTGGAGTTCAGTGCATACCTTTACAAAACATTACAATCTGCCTCTTTACTCTAAATCCAGGGCAGGCTCCACTGCAGTTCTGCAGGGCCTCATAGCCGCTCCTAATGCTCTTTAGCTCCAGCCCCCCAACCATAGCTTTGGGACTCAACCCAAATGTAATGACTGCAACAGTGAAACACGAAGAACATAGTACAGTTGGGTATACTTACCATAAATGTAGATGTTCGAGTGTATTCACGGTTGCAGTCCAGGTTACCCACCCACCATTCCCCTTATTTTTGCTGTAACTTATCTTTACTTCTCTAATCTATACAACTTAGATGGTGTATTTGCTTATAGAGGAAGGTAAAAAATTATTTTGGTGCATGTACGTTTTATTTACCTAATTTTAGCCTACCCTTTTGGGGGGCACCTGACATCTGGGGCAAGAAAAACTATTGCGTTGGCTGCATCTTTTATACCCCTGACGACCTGACGTCAGGGAAGAGGCGACAGCAACCAACACAGGACCCAAGACTTTGGAATTCAGGCCAACTGAGGGCAACCTGCCAGCAGGATAACCCAAATGTAATGACTGCAACAGTGAATACACACTCTAACATCTACGTTTATGGTAAGTGTACACAACTGTACTTTTCCTTTATAGGACATGTAGAATTTTATGCATATTTTTATTTATGCATGTTAATAGATACTACTACTGGTAAAATCAGTAAACAAGATCTGAGGTATGTAGGGGTTGGTGCATTTATGGGTAAGGGAGAAGATCAAGAGTGGTTTGGTTGTTGCAAGCTTTAGTAACATCTAAGTTGGATCTGCGAATCAGATCCAAACCAAACAGTTGAGGTAGAATGAAAGTGGACAACACAGATGGAATGTTATGGTGAGTACGTAACTTTTTCATATCCAGTGATACTTAACCACCTTGTTCTATTGGAGGAATCAATTTATCCCACTTAACTCTTGCCCTTTTCCCCTCCCAGATAAATTCCTTCAACTCTTTATTATTGATCTGATGCTGTTCATGTCATTATTCATCATGGATGGGTTTCGAATCCGTCCTCAGATCCGGGCTGGCAACTAATGGACAGATTCAAAGCTCAAGCTCCTTCCCTTCCCATAATCCCCTGCTGACCTTTAACCCTCAGATCTCATTTGCCTTTGAATGTTTTGGACACATCCAGGCTCAAGCGACTTCTGTATTAGATAAGTAATTGTTTTTTTCTATCTGCCTTTGGCCAGGCTACCATGTGAGGAAGTGTCCTTTAGGGACAGCCTTTAAATTCTCAAGCGAAGAGGCGGTTGATCTTCCCCCACCCTGTCTTCGGAGGAATCCATGTTTCTGAAGGCCTTCAAGACAGACTTGTCTTCTGCCTATGTGTCTATGTGTCTGTCCGTCCGTCCCCCCCACGATGAGCTTGTGGATCTCATCGCCAGCAGGGCTTGGAAGGAGCCAGACACAGTGGAACCAGTACCAAAAAAGGCAGATAGATTCCTCAGTCCCCCCAAAGATAACGCTTTTTGGAGTAAGGGCATCCCCATTGATCCCATTGTGGTGGCTGCAGCTGCCAAGAAGGAGCTAGCGGAACAGAGCTCCTTGGTCCATCCCTCGAATAGAGATTTTCAGGTGATTGACCAATTTGAAAAGTGCATGTTTGCCTCGGCTACCTTCAAACTTTAGAGCAACTAACCACATGGCACATTTACCTGGCTTCAAAGGGAGTTGGTGTCGGAACTCACCACTTCCTTACGAGTTGTTGCCTCTGGAAAGTTTTAAGCATGTTTCTCTAAACTTGTCCACTCTGAGTTCTCTGGCTAATGCTTCAATGAAGTTGATGTCAAATGTGGCAGAAGCCAGCTCTTGAGCGGCTTGCACAAGTATTGCCATTAGACGGCACGCCTGACTTTGCCTTTACAGAGCCCTTCAAGGCGTCCTTTACTAATGCTCCCTTTGACAGTTCGACCTTGTTTGGACTGTTCGTCAAGGAAACATTGACTTGCAGCGAGCAAGAGGGTAAAGACGCACATTGCGGTGGAATTCACGTTTTCTAAGACTCAGAGAGGTAGTAAGAAACTTTGGTTCCACAAGACTCTGTCCTCCTTCCAGGATGTTCTCCAAGCGTCCTCTTCTGCTAGCCAGGGTAGGGGATTCAGTGGTAGACACTGCCCCAGAGGCAGAGCGGGTCTGCAGAGTCAGGACTCCCAGGAACTTTTCTCGGAGAAGCCCTTTCAGCGCTGCCCAACTGTCCTTCCTTGGAGGCAGTCGGGGGGGGGGGGGGCATTTCTCCCTGCACCCATTAGCCTGGACAAGTCTCACCTGAGATCAGTGGGTGTTAGATTTCCAGGGGTTGCTTCATTTCTTTTTTCAGCCCCCCTCCAATTTGAAAATCCCTTCCAGACTTTCCATCCCGCCAAAGGGATTTGAAATGTCTCAAGGTTCAACAGCTTCTTCTAAAAAGAGCCATTCAGGGGTGGTCATAACAGGACAACAAGGCTCCCGAACTTGCTTTTCTTTTTGATGCCAAAAAAGACTGGGGACCCACGTTCCATTTTGGACTTCAGCGAACTGAACCGGTCAGTCAAGAAGTCCAAGTTCCAGATGGTCACTTAGTCCATTCTGCCTCTGCTGCGTTCCATTTTGGACCTCAGCGAACTGAACCGGTCAGTCAAGAAGTCCAAGTTCCAGATGGTCACTGTTAGTCCATTCTGCCTCTGCTGCACAAAGATGATTGGATGTGCTCAGTGGATCTCAAGGATGTGTACTATCGTATCAAAATCGGGAGCTCCAGGAGACACCTGCAATTTCGGATAGTAGCCAATCGTTACCAGTTCAGAGCCTTGCCCTTTAGACTTACCATAACTCCCCGGGTGTTTACCAGATGTATAGCAGTGGTGGCAGCCCATCTCCAGCTGCAAGGATTCCAGGTCTTTCTGTACCTAGACAATTGGCTCTTCACGGCCCTCACAAGGCATCAACTGTAAATGGCCACCTTTTATGTCCTCAGTCTGTTTCATCACCTGGGAATCAGTCATTTTGCCCAAGTTCAGCCTTTTTCCATGTCAAAATTTGGAGTTTATCAGGATTCAGTTGGACACTACATCGGAGACTGCAGCACTGCCTTTACACACAGTTGTTCTTGTTTCGGGATCAGGTCTCTCACTTGATGCTTCTAGAGCGTCCATCAGTCCATCTCATTCTACAAGTGCTAGGTTCGATGGAGGCTGCCATGCAATTAGTTCCTTTCGCCTGTTATCACGTGCGAGTTCTGCATTGGACCCTGGCAGTTCATGGTCCACTGAGATTCACCCCATGTCCATGACCAACAAGATTTCTCAGGTGTGCACTAATCACCTTGCTTGATGGCTTCAGACTCTGGATCTAGTTTCAGGAAGGCCCTTTTGTCTTCCCCTACCCAAGGCCACAGTGACCACGGATGCCTCCCTGTTGGGGTGGGGCATTTACAGGTCAGGACAGTTCAAGGCACATGGTCCCCCATAGAGACCAAATTGCACATAAATGTCCTTCCTGGAGTGCCCCCCCACTAGGGACCATAGCAATTCAAACAGACAGCAATGCGTTGGTCTAGTATATCAATGATCAAGGGGGAACACTGTCTTATCCCGTGTGCAGAGAGGCCATGAGAGTGTGGGAATGGGTGATGTCTTCCAGGCACTTCCTACTTGCAGCTCACATTCTCTGCAGTTCCAGTGTGCTGGCAGACAAATTCAGCAGGTCCATCTTGAGTCAGTATGAGTGGTCCTTGAATCTGTTGGTGGCAAATCAGATATTCAACACCTGGGGTCAACCATGCTGTGATTTTGCCTCCCCAGTCAACCGCAAATGCAGCATTTAATTTGCCCTGATCCCTTCAGTGAGGGGAGTCCCCCAGGGATGCTCTGATTCACGATTGGCAGCCGGGACTCCTCTATGCTTATCCTTCTCCTACTGAGATTCCCAAGGTATTACAGAATGCTCACCGCCTGAAGGACCCCTCTTATCCTCATTGCCCATTTCTGGCCTCTGCATTTGTGGTTCTCCCTATTATGGTCTCATCTGCCCTGGATACTGGAACCCATTCCGGATCTCATTTCCCATCCCTGGGGGCTTCCACTTCCCAATCTTTGAACTCTTCATTTAATTTCATGGTTTCTCCAGTTCCAGTAATCCTTTCACAGTCGAGGCTTCCTTCCCCTTAAGTAACATTATTTTGGCCTCTCAAAAGCAGTCTACTAAGATGATGTATTCCATTGAATGGAAAAGGTTTTCTGTTTGGGCTAAACAGCATAGTTTGGATCCCTTTTCATACCAGATTCCTGATATATCACCTTTTTTGTCTTCTTTTTCATGATGGAGCAAGTTTTACTACTATCTAGCTTCAGTTAGCGGCCGTTTCTAACTTACACATTAATGAGGAGCCTACTTTCTCTTCTAAACTGTGCAAAGCCTTTTTTAAAGGAGTTTTTCTCCTTAGACCGGCTATTAAAGATCCTTCCTTACCATGGGATTTGACCTTGGTGCTGCAGTCTTTGACACAAAAGCCCTTCGAATCCAGCTGCTTTTTGTGATAATCAAGTTCCTGTCTTGGAAAACAGTGTTAATTATGAGTGAATGTAGTTTGGGAATGGCAAACAAGATGTTGAGTCTTTTTAAAAGTTTCTATTCTTTGAAGGTAGATGTTCTTCGTGTTTCACTGTTGCAGTCATCACATTTGGGTTATCTGCCTGCAGGTAGCCCTCATTCTGCCTGAATACCAGAGTCTTGGGATTTCTGCGGTGGATGCTGTCGCTTCTTCCAGGATGCCATAGGTATAAAACATGCAGCTGATGCCATTACATCAGTCTTTCTTGCCTTGCAATGTCCGAAGCAGAAGCAGTTCGCAAGTGCCGGTCGGCCGCCTCCTGAAATTTTTGTTCGAGTTTCAGACCTAAAGTCTTCTAAAAGATAAGCACCCCATTGGGGATCCTTTTTTCTTGCTATAACCGATGTCAGAAAAAGTTAATAATTGTCTTGCCTGTGGAAAACAAATACCTCACAGAGATTTCCATTCTTACTGCGTCATCTGTTAATGCACAGACCACGATGTTCCTCGCTGTCAGTTTTGTGCCTTGTCAACGCCCAAACTATTCGTCGTCTGGCTAGTTTTGTCGCTAAATTCTTTCGCTCTCATTCTCTGACTACCGATCTTCCAAAAAAATGTAAGGATGAAGACAGAGACAGACCATGTAGGCTGGTACTCAGTGAGGTGCCTTCTCAGCCCCTGATACCCGCTTCTGCAGATTCAGAGGCCTCTGCTGAGACCCTTTCAGAGTCCCGATATGCCACGAGTTGCTTCTTCGACTATGGAACCTGCCGATGTCTCTACCTTGGATGGGTCCAGAGCCGCTGTACAGGCACCAACTTCTGAGGGTGTATTCCAACCTTCAGATGATCGTATTAAACCCACATCTTCGTTTTTGACTAAAACTACCAAATTTCTCAGGCCCAGAGTTCACACTTCACCTAGAAAACCAGCGACCAAAGTGCATGCTCAAGCTCCCATGCCACGGAAACAAATGCTTAGAATGGCTGATGACCTTATAACTTTAATTAGGGGAAGCCAGCCTTCCCCCTCTTTAAGACAAAGGATTGATTTTCCTTCTGATTCTACAGACTGAGAGCCTGATGACTCTGCTCCCTCTGATTTACCAGGACATTCCCTTTTCTACCTATGAGGATTCAGATGCTGAGGATTCCATCCCCTCTGCCTCCCCTCTAGAGGATTTTTCTTTTGGTGAAACTTTGCATACCTTAACAGCATTTCTGCTGTGAATACCAGGACTACCCACAGTCCAAAAAGAGACTTGGAGAATATTTAGATTTGCCTCTAGCTATACTTCCTGTCCTGGATATTGTAGGTGATGTTTTCATGGAATCCAGTCTTACTCCCGACACTTTACCACCAGCCCCTAGGAAACCTGACTGGTACTACGGAATACCTAACTCTGATTGTCTTCTTGGAATCCAGCCTTAACTCTGATACCTTGCCTCCAGTGACCAGGAAACCGGACAGGTACTACAGAGTACCTGAGTCCCACAAGTTTCTCTCTAAGCATCCCACTGCAGATCAAGAGACTTTTTCCCAGGGACCTAAAGGCATTAAGGCTACAATAGCCAAAAACCCTACCCCTTCAGACAAGAACCTTAGGGCTTTTGACAGATTGGGTAAGAAGATGTACACCTCTGCTAAGACAGGAATTGCTACTCCAGTACCTGACGTTTGTAAGGAGACTTCATTGGGGTACACCATCAACAAAAAGAAATCACATCAGGTACCCAGCCAACTCATTCCAGAAAAACAAATGTATTTGACAAACTGCTTCAATCTACTGGCCACCAAAACCCAGCTGTCTGCAAGAAAAATACTGCAAGCCCTAGGGTTCATGGCCTCTTGTATTATACTAATTCCATATGCAAGACTGCATATGAGGAAACTTCAGTGGTACTTAAAAAGTGTCTGGTGTCAGCTTTCGCAGGACCTGGAAACAATGATTCCTTTCATTCCTTGCCTAAGGGCAGAGTTTTTTTTTTGGTGGGCAGAGGCCTGCTACCACAACAAAGGACTCCCTTTCACTCTTCCCCCTGCTGCCCAAACCCTAACAGATGCATCAGACTATGCATGGGGGGCTCACATGGCAGGACAAGGTATTCATGGCAAATGGAGCCCATTCCTACCCGCTCTGCAGGTTAGCAATGGCTCTGTGGGACACAGCCTTGAGCAACCAAGTGCACCTGCAAGCTCAGTTCTTGCCAGGCAAACTAAATTCACTGACAGATGACTTAAGCAGAAATCTAATGGACCTGCACGAGTGGAAACTGGAACCCAAATCATTCAAGCTGCTGATCCACAGGTGGGGGGGGCACCAGAGGTGGACCTCTTCGCCTTCCCTCAGAACTTTCAATTGAGCAAATATTGCACCAAAAACTCCCCACAGCCAAGCATGGAAAGGGATGCTCTGTCTTTTACATGGAAAAATCTCTCAATCTACACCTTTCCCCCTCTGCCCCTCCTCTCAAAGGTTCTACTAAAGACCAAACAGGACGAGCCAAGGACAATCCTGACAGTGCCAGACTGGCCATGCCATCACTGGTATCCACCTTTGCGCAGTCTTGACAGTACTGCCACCTTGGCACCTGCCTCACACCCTCCCTCCCTGCTGTCCCAGCAGGAGGGCCAGATTTTGCATCCTCTGTTACAAACCCTGAACCTAGGAGCCTGGTTCATCTTCTGAACCCTCAGTGAACAGGTGCTGGATGTCATCCTGGAGGCAAAAATGGCCTACTACTAGAAAATACTATTCAGAAAAGTGGAAAAGATACTGTTGGAGCCAGTCTCAAGGAATGTACACAGATGTGCCCAGCGTTCCTCATATACTAGATTACTTAACAGAAATGTTCCACAAAGGCCTATCCTTCTCTACAGTTACAATTAAGATTCATGCCTCTGCCATCTCGGCTCATTGTTATACTGACCCACCCCTCTTCTCTCATCCTGTGGTCAAACAGTTTTTGAGAGGAGCCAAAATTTTTAAGACTCCCAGGAGAGCTCCCACTCCAGCATGGGACCTTAACCTTGTATTGGAAAAAATTCACGCTTCCACCCCTTGAGCCTGCTGCTTCAGCAGAGTTAAAATTCTTCTCCTGGAAAACAGCTTCACTTCTAGCCATCACTTCAGGAAGAAGAGTGTCTGAATTGCAGGCCCTTATGGCCGTTGAACACTTCATTATCTTTCATGCGGACAGAGTTCCCACAGGACTAACCCATCATTTATGGCAAAGGTTTTATCTAGTGTGGCTTTAAACCAATCCATTCATTTGCCAGCCTTTTTCCCTAATCCTCAGAATGTGGGGGAAAGGATACTGCACTCCTTAGACGTACACAAGCAGCTTAGGTACTATCTGGACAGGACTAAACCTTTCTGGAAATCTGACCAACTACTAGTCCGTTTTGCTACAGGGGCAAAGGGCAAACCATTTCTGCATGGATAGCACACTGCATCCATTTCTGCTGCAAACATAATGGGAAACATGCCCCACAGGGGATCAGAACACATTCCACAAGGGGTACGTCAACCTCTACAGTATTTCTCAGGGAAGTCCCTGCCAGGGACATCCTGGAAGATGCAACCTGGAGCTCGGTCCACACCTTCACCAAGCATTACCACTTATCTTTTCTTAATCTAGAGCTGGATTTACTACAGCAGTCTTACAGGGCCTGCTTGCCAGCCCTAATGCTTTTTGACTGCCTCCACCCATCCTGAACTTTGGGAATCAACCCAACTGTGATTACTGCAACAGTGAAACACGAAGAACATAGTACAATTGTGTACACTTACCATAAATGTAGATGTTCGAGTGTAATCACTGTTGCATTTCTGGTTACCCTCCCTCCAGCCCTCTGACTTCTCTTTACTTCTACCTATCCTTTTTGTTTGGCATACCTTATATCATTGGTATTTGCTTTTTGTTGGGGGTGATGTTCATCGTGTTTCACTGCTGCAGTCATTACACTTGGGTTATCCTGCCATCAGGCGGTCCCGCAGTCGGCCAGACTTCCAAAGTCTTGGTCCGGCGTCGGTTACTGTCGCTTCTTCCCTGATGTCCGTGCGCCAGGGGTGTACAAGATGCAGCCAATGCCATTTTCTTCAGTCTTTCTTGCCGCGCGGTGCCCGAAGCAAAAGCAGTTAGCAAGTGCCGGTCGGCCGACTCCTGAGTTTTTCAATTCGAATTTTCAGAAACAAAGTCTTCAGTAAAGCTAAGTACCCCGTTGGGGAAACTTTTTCTTGCCTCAGACCGATGTCAGTAAAAGTTAATAATTGTATTTCTTGTGGGAAGCAAATACCTCATAAGGATTTTCATTCTTACTGTATTCCATGCCTAGGCCCAGATCACGACGTCACTAGTTGTCGGTTTTGTGCTAGATTTAAGTCAGAAGAGGTATTAAAGAAAATGGAGGATAAGGCAAAATCTATGCAAGTGGTGAAGGATTTCTTACAGGTACAGCCACCTCGATTTAGCAGAAATTGGCCTTTAAAGAATTGGTCCTTTCCAGTGTCAGACAGACCGCAAAGAGGCAGATACCGACTCCCAAGAGGCAGATCTCAGCCCCAAGGCTCTTACAGACCACGACAGTGGGGTGCTTCAACCCCAAAAGGAGGTGAAGACAAGTCACAACCTTACAGGAAACAGTCCCAATGACTTCCCACTTCGAATGCCAAGCACTTACCTTTTGGCAGCTCCCTTAGGGGGGAGAACCTGCACTTTTTTCTCAAAATTGGCATATAATCACCCAAGACAAATGGGTTCTGAATATTGTATCTCAAGGTTACAGGTTCCATTTTCACACTCTACCAAGGCTAAAAGGAATGCCAGATCTGCCACAAAATCAATGGGCAGAGTCAGAAAAACAAATTACAGCTCTCATGGACATGAGAGCTATTCAAAAAGTGCCACAACAGGAACAAGGACAAGGATTTTACTCAAGACTTTTTCTGGTTCCCAGAAACGACAAAGCCTGGAGACCCATACTAAACCTTTCTACTCTAAATACTTACCTGGATGTTCCGAAATTCAAAATGTTGACACTACAGCAGCTTCTTCCCATGCTGGGCACGAAGGCTTGGCTTGTTACTTTGGACCTCAAAGAGGCATACCTGCATGTCCCTATCAGACAAATTTGCAGAAGATACCTCAGATTCATAGCTGGTTCAATGCATTACTAATTCTCTGCACTGCCCTTTGGCTTATGTACTGCGCCCAGGGTCTTCACAAAGTGCCTGGCACCAGTAATTGCATTTTGCAGACAAAAAGGAATTCAAATATATCCATACCTGGACGACTGCCTTATTCAAGTACAGAGCAAAGACGTTCTTCTAAAGCATCTGGCATTTGTAAAAAGGTTGCTAATTTGCCTAGGGTACACAGTAAACGAAAATAAGTCAAAACTAGCACTGGTACCCAATCTTAAAGAACTTAGCTCAAGGCCCACCATGCATTTTACCTCAAACTTTGCACCTTCTGACTCAACAAAACAATCAGATCCTGCACAGTCAGCTCAAAACCTTAAACCTGTCTGCATGGCAGATTCATTTGTAAAGCAGACAACACCTCTCTCTAAAGCTGTTATGGATGTCATTTTGGAGGCCAGGAGGCCTAGCACCAGGAAATCTTATTCAGAAAAGTGGAAAAGATTCTGTGCCTGGAACCAGGCTCAAAGCTTTGACCCTCTTGTCCCAAATATTCCTCGGATATTGCAATACTTAACTGAGATGCTGGACAAAGGACTGTCCTTTTCATCCATTAAGATCCACGCCTCTGACATCTCGGCTCATTAAAACACAGATCCTCCTATTTACTCTCATCCATTGCTAAAACAGTACCTCAGAGGGGCAAAAAACATAAGACTGCTCCGGAGAGCACCAACACCAACTTGGGACCTCAATTTTGTCTTGGAAAAACTAACTTTACCTCCTTTTGAGCCAGCCAATTCAGCAGAATTAAAATATGTATCATGGAAAACTGCTCTGCTTCTGGCAATAACCTCAGCATGAAGAGTCTCAGAGTTACAGGCACTAATGGCAGTGGAGCCTTTCATCATTTTTCACCAGGACGGGGTTTCTTTATGAACAAAACCCTTCATTTATGCTTAAGGTGGTATCCAGTGTGGCTCAACCAAACTATTCACTTGCCTACTTTTTATCCAAATCCCCAGAATAAAGGTGAGAGACTTCTGCATTCCTTGGACATACACAGACCATTATGTTTCTACTTGGACAAAACAAAAGCTTTCAGAAAAACTGAGCAATTGTTTGGAGCATATGCTGCAGGATCACAGGGTAAGGCTATTTCAAAGCAGACCATTTCAAAGTGGATAGGACACTGTATCCGGTTCTGCTACACACAGCATGGGAAACCTGTACCTAGTAATATTAGACCACATTCCACCAGGGCAACAGGCACTTCAGCTGCCTACTTTAGAGAAGTACCTAGCAAAGATATCTTGGAAGCTGCAACATGGAGTTCAGTGCACACCTTTACCAAGCATTATCATTTGCCTCTCTATTCTAGATCCAGAGCTAGCTTTGCCACTGCAGTGCTGCAGGGCCTCTTAGCCACCCCAAATCCTGTATAGAACCAGCCACTCTAACTCAGCTTTGGGATTCAACCCAAGTGTGTAATGACTGCAGCAGTGAAACACGAACATGGTACAGTTTTGTACCTACCATAAATGTAGATGTTCGAGTGTCTTCACTGCTGCAGTCCAGGTTACCCACCCACCATCCCCTCTTTCTTAGCTGGGACTAATCTATACCTTTCTACCCTGTACTACCTATGTGGTGTATTTGCTGGTAACTGAAGGATGGTCATCGTGCATACAGCTGCAGTCATTACAGATGGGTTATCCTGCCGTCAGGCGGGTCCTCTGTCAGCTGAATTCCAAAGTCTAGGTCCGGCGTCAGTTGTCGCTTCTTCCCTGACGTCAGTGCGGCAGGGGTACAAAAGAGGCAGCTGACGCCATTTTCTTCGGTCTTTCTTGCCGCACGGTGCCCGAAGCAGCAGCAGTTCGCAAGTGCCGGTCGGCCAGTTCCTGAGATTTACGAAAGTATTTCAACCAAAGTCGTCTTGAAAGCTAAGTACCCCATTGGGGAAACTTTTCTTGTCTCAGACCGATGTCAGACAAAGTTAATAATTGCATTTCTTGTGGGAAGCAAATACCGCATAAGGATTTCCACTCTTACTGTATACCTTGCTTAGGCCCAGACCACGACGTCTCGGCCTGCCGTTTTTGTGCTAGATTCAACAAGCGCACTATTAAGTGCCGGGTGGAGTTCGCCCTTCATTATTTTGGCAAAAAATTTAATTATATCATGTCGTCGGATACTCCAACTCCAGTTTTGAGCAAAAGACGCAAAGATGAGGACCGACATCCGAGGTCCGCAACGACTACTGAGACCACGCTTAGGCCGACTACCAGTTCTCAGCGAGGCGCCTACCCAGCCCCTGAGTACCGATGACACTACATTACCGGTGACTTCAGTACCCGAGGTCGCAGGCTCCTCTGTCCCCATTCTTACTGCAGATACCGACGCCACTCTTTGCGGGGAAACTCAGAATTTAGACAGGCCTGCCATTTCTCAAGGTGTCTTCAGGCCTTCCTCCTTCACTATTAAAGCTTTCACTAAATCTAAAGCAGCCATGAAAACCAAAAAACAGGGTCCTCAGACCTCCTCTCAAGGCCCCATGCCTAAAAAGCAAATGCTTAAAATGGCTGAGGATTTGATTACTCTTATCAGGGGTTCTCAACCCCCGTCTAACAAAAGACCCAGATTAGAGGAAGACTACCCTTCCTCAGATCACGCTTTTATTACGTCAGAACACTGAGGACCAGGATTACGCCTATTCACCTTTCGAAGACTCTGATGCTGAGGAGTCTATTCCCTCGGTCTCCCCCCTGAGGACTACTGTTTTGGGGAAACCCTGCATACATTGAGGGAACACTTTCACTGGGAAGGCCAAGATTACTCAGATTCCAAGAAAAGGCTCAGGGAATTTCTTCTGCTCCCCCAGCATAGGCCCCTGGCTATCCCTCCTGTTTTAGATATTTTGGATGATGTGTACACAGAAGCCAGCCTTAATCCAGATTATTTGCCTCCAGCTCCTGTTAAACCAGACAGGTATTACCGGGTTCCTGATTCTCACCAGTTCCTATATAAAAGCCATACTGCTGACCCAGAAACTATTTCACAGGGTCCCAAGGGAATTAAGGCCTCTACTGCTAAAAACGCATTACCTTCAGAGAGAGATTCCAGAGCTTTAGAAAGGTGGGAGAAATAGGTGTATACCTCGGCCACTTTAACCATGAGGGCATTAAACTGTCAATTCCATATGTTAAAGTATCAACAGTTTTTGTTATCTCAGTTGAAAAGCAAAATGACACAATCAGAACAACCAGATTTAAAAGAGTTGCAGGATTTGTTGCATGGTGCAGAGCAAGTGGGTAAACATACCTTGCAGTGTGGTTTTGATGCTTTAGAGGCCTAATGTAGAGCTGCTGGTACGGGGTCTGTTATACGTAGGCATGCTTGGCTCAAAGAGCAAACCTTACCAGATCATGTCAAAGCTAAATTATTAGATGCACCTCTTCAAAAAGATGTATTGTTTGGTGTTAAAGCTGAGGAGGTACTAAAGAAAATGGAGGAAAAAGCGAAATCAATGCAAACAGTGAAATATTTCCTGCAGGTACAACCTCCACGTTTCAGCAGAAACTGGCCTTCAAAAAATTGGTCCTTTCCAGCCACGGACAGACCTCAAAGGGGCAGATACAGATGCCCAAGGGGTAGAGGGCAACCTCAAGGATCTTTCAGAGCCAGACAGTGGCAAGCACCAACCCCAAGAGGTGGAGAAGATAGATCTCAGTCATTTAGAAAACAGACACAATGACTTCCCCCTACACCTGCCAAGCAAAGCTTTAATGGCAGCACCTTTGGGCGGAAAACTGGCATTCTCAAAAAATTGGCATATTGTTACAAAAGACAAATGGATTCTGGACATTATAGACAGAGGCTACAGGTTCCACTTTCACACCCTTCCAAAAATGAGAGGCATGCCAAACCTGCCACAAAATCAAAGGGCAGAGGCACAAAAACAAATTTCCGCTCTCATGGACATGAAAGCGATTCAAGAGGTACCTGCAAAAGAACACGGTCAAGGGTTTTATTCCAGACTATTCCTGGTACCAAGGAAAGACAAAGATTGGAGACCTATCTTAGACCTATCCATCCTAAACACATATCTACAGGTACAAAATTCAAGATGCTCACATTACAGCAGCAGCTTCCCATGCTGGGCAAGAAGTGTTGGCTGGTAACATTGGACGTCAAGGAGGCATACCTGCATGTCCCTATCAGACAAGATTGCAGAAGATACCTCAGATTTCTTGCAGGTTCAACCCATTACCAATTCTCTGCATTGCCCTTTGGCTTATCTACTGCGCCCAGAGTGTTTACTAAATGCCTGGCATCAGTAATCGCCTTCTGCAGACTACAAAGAATACAAATCTACCCATATCTGGACGACTGCCTGATCCAAGCGGACAGCAAGGACATACTTTTGCAGCACCTGGCGTTTGTAATAAAACTGTTGAACTTCCTGGGATACACAGTCAACAAAAAGAAATCAAAACTACTACCCTCTCAACAAATAATTTTCCTGGGTGCCAGCTTGAATACAACCACCCAGATGGCCTACCTCACGCCAGACAAACAAGGGCAACTGTCTCAATACTTCAGCAAAATGGCAACTTTCACCAGGCTAACTGAAAGGAAAGTCCTGCAGGCTCTGGGATTCATGGCATCTTGCATCCTACTAATCCCATGTGCAAAGCTGCATATGAGGAAACTTCAATGGTACCTAAAAAACTTATGGTCTCAACACAGCCACAGCTTGGAAACAATTATACCACTCATTCCATGCCTTCAAAAGGAATTTTTGTGGTGGGCTCAAGTATGCCAAAGAAACACAGGTCTCCCTTTCTGTGTACCTCAAGCAACTCAAATCATCACAACAGACGCCTCAAGAGCACACATGACAGATCAGTGCATTCAGGGAAAATGTTCCCAAAAAGAGAAGCACCTACACATCAACCAAAAGGAAATGCTAGCCGTTGAAAATGCTATTATGACCTTCAAAGACCTACTACATCCAGGCCAGCTATTGATAAGGACAGACAACACCATAGTGATGTGGTACATAAACAAACGGGGGAACTCATTCATATCCCCTGTGCAGGCAAGCCATGACCCTATGGAACACAGCACTGGAATTGCAAATTCAACTACAGGCACAATTCCTGCCAGGGAAGGAAAACACACTGGCAGACAACCTAACAGAAATATGACAGATCCACACGAATGGAAGTTGCATCCTCAAGTTTTCACAAAGATAACTTGGGCATGGGGACAGCCAGACATAGATCTCTTTGCAACCCACAGAAATTACCAGTTGAAAAAATGTTGTTCAAGGACCTATCATCCACAGGCCTGGAAAGCGGACGCACTCTCTTTCAATTGGACAACATTGGCAGTCTATGCCTTCCCGCCTCTTCCTCTGCTGCCCAAAGTTCTATTAAAAGCCAGAGCAGAGAGGCCGCAAATGACTCTCATTGCTCCAGACTGGCCAAGACAACACTGGTATCTGCTCCTGAAGAGCCTGACACATTCCCCACCATGGATCCTGCCTCTAGTCCCGTCTTCTGTTGTCCCAGCACAACTACAAAACCCTTCACAGCCAGCTCAAAACCCTAAATCTAGCTGCATAGAGAATTCCTTGATTTCCCAACAGACTCCCCTCTCCAAGGAGGTGCAGGATGTCATCTTGGAAGCCAGAAGACCTTCTACTAGAAAAGCCTACTCCGCCAAATGGAAACGATTTTATACCTGGAACCAAGAAAAGGGCCAGAATCCTTGGGTAATAAGTATACCTCAAATTTTACAGTACCTAGCTGAGATGTTAAACAATGAACTTTCCTTCTCCTCCATCAAGATCCACACTTCAGCCATTTCTCAATACAACACAGATCCTCCTTTATTCTCACATCCTCTCTTAAGGCAGTTCCTCAGACGGGCAAAAAATATAAAACCCCCAAGGAAACCACCAGTCCCTGCTTGGGACTTCAACTTCATATTGGAAAAGCTGACCCTTCCTCCCTTTGAGCCAGCTTCTTCAACAGAACTACAATACTTGTCATGGAAAACGGCCTTTCTTCTGGCTATCACCTCAGCATGCAGGGTTTCGGAGCTACAGGCCCTCATGGCTGTGCAACCATTCATCATTTTCCATCAGGACAGAGTTTCTTTATGAACCAACCCTACCTTTATGCCAAAGGTAGTATCCGGTGTAGCTTTGAATCAGACTATCCACTTACCTACCTTTTATCCAAATCCACAAAACAAAGGGGAAAGACTGCTACATTCCTTGGACATTCACAGACAACTTCGTTATTATTTGGAAAGGACAAAGCCATTCAGGAAATGCGAGCAACTCTTTGTGTCCTATGCTACAGGTGCTCAAGGAAAGACTATTTCCAAACAGACAATTTCAAAATGGATAGCCCACTGCATACGCTTTTGTTACTCATTTCATGGAAAAACTGTGCCTGCATGCATCAGATCCCACTCCACCAGGGCCACAGCTACCTCTGAAGCTTTCCTCAGGGGGGTCCCTACCAAGGACATTTTGGAAGCAGCTACTTGGAGTTCAGTGCACACTTTCTCCAAGCACCATCACCTTCCACTATACTCTAAATCTAGAGCGGGTTTTGCCACAGCAGTCCTGCAGGGCATCCTCGCTCCTCCTAGTTCCACTTAGTGCCTACCACCCTTACTTAGCTTTGGGATTCTTCCCATCTGTAATGACTGCAGCTGTATGCACGATGAACATAGTACAGTTTTGTACCTACCATAAATGTAGATGTTAGAGTGCTCATAGAGCTGCAGTACAGGTTACCCCCCCCCCTCCGTCCCCTCTTAGGACAGGCCTTATGACAAACACCTTTTCATACAACCTATTTGGGGTATTCTCTTATGGTGTATTTGCTTGCAACTACTGTTGTTTGATTATTCTATATTGCATGTTTGCATAACTTTATGTTTTGCCTTCCTTCTGGGGGCACCTGACATCTGGAGCAAGAAAAACTGAAGAAAATGGCGTCGGCTGCCTCTTTTGTACCCCTGCCGCACTGACGTCAGGGAAGAAGCGACGACAACTGACGCCGGACCTAGACTTTGGAATTTGGCCAACCGAGGACCTGCCTGATGGCAGGATAACCCATCTGTAATGACTGCAAGCTGTATGAGCACTCGAACATCTACATTTATGGTAGGTACAAAACTGTACTTTTTGTTTTACCTTGTTGTATGTTTTATTAGCAATATGTATTGCCTACCTATTTGGGGGCACCTGACATCTGGGGCAAGAAAAACTGAAGAAAATGGCGTCTGCTGCATCTTGTATACCCCTGGCGCACTGACGTCAGGGAAGAAGCGACAGCAACCGACGCCGGATCAAGACTTTGGAACACTGGCCAACTGCGGTGCTGCCTGATGGCAGGATAACCCAAGTGTAATGACTGTAGCAGTGAAGACACTCAAACATCTACATTTATGGTAGGTACAAAACTGTACTGTCCACACCATGTAATTGCCTTCCTATTTAGGGGGCTCCTGATATCTGGGGCAATAACAACTGATGTAATGGCATCGGCTGCATGTTTTATACCCATGACGTCATGGAAGAAGTGACAGCATCCAGCACAGAAATCCCAAAACTCTCTGGTATTCAGTCCAACTGAGGGCTACCTGCAGGCAGATAAACTAAATGTGATGACTGCAACAGTGAATACACTCGAACATCTACATTTATGGTAAGTGTACACAACTGTACTTTATTTGCCACAGTGTTTTTTTTAAATAAATTTCTCAGTTTCACTGGTTCTTTTTGTTGTTTTTATATGTAAAAGGAGACCTTTGGACTCTTCACCAGATTCTGTCAGAGAAGAGACAGATTTTGTCCACAAGATCCTCACTGTATTATGTTAGCTTTAATATTCTGCAATTGATGACATATTGAGGGGGGTTTGTCTATTGATTTGCCCTCTCCTGAGTAGTCTTGTGTTCCTCTAGGTGTTTGGGGGTGGCTGTTCTACCTCTTGGGTGATGCCACCTGCTGACAACCTCCTAGATCTGGTGGCACAGCAGGCATGGAAGGATCCTGACATGATGGAACAGATTCTGTGGAATACTGATGATATTTTTACATGCCTACATACCTACCTACATACAATTATTCAAAGCATGGGCAATAATGCCCTTTTAGCCTGTCAATATACCACAACAGTTGTTCCTATATTAAGTGTCCAGGCTGTTAAAAATATCTAGGCTAGTGCTTGCTTTAATGTCATTTCTTAACGTATTCTGTGCATTAGCTGCTGTTTCAGAAAACCAGTTAGTACCCTTCTCATTGCTACCGAATTCTAGACAGGTTGTCTTGATGCTGTACTACTTTTTGATAACCCCAGACATTCCCAGATGTAGATGTCTCTGAATGCCCTATGTACCTGAATATAATGTCTCCTCTTAAATATCTGACACTTCGTAGATTATTTCATAGTAACTTAAAATTTTTCACATCCATGGATGCTCCTGGTTTATTTTCACTATAGCTTTTCCAGTTTACTCATGCTTGTTTTCTTATAAGGTTTCTATATTATTCCATACTCCTGGTATATTTTCACTGCAGTTTTTCCAGGTTAACCATGCTTGTTTTCTTATAAGGTTTCCATATTATTCCATACTCAACTTTGGGTCTAACATAATTAACAATGACTTCATTTCCCAGACTTTATAAATCTTTTTTATACACCCTTTAGATCTAGAACTATTAACCAATTGGTGGTTGATAGAAAAACTCAAAGCTGGATCTACCCTTATATCCTGGTACTTAAATGAAACTACAGATGTTAAGTTGTCTATCTCGCCTTCATTCTTGCTGGTTGGGTTCGGAGCCTATCATCGGCTCCGACTCTGCCATCTTCTAAAGCTCGAGAGCTACAAACTGGCTCGAGGCCTCCCCATATCTCATGATGCCCGGCGCTAGATACCCAGATCTTGTTTGCCGCTTCTGCTGCGAGGTTGCTCTACTTGCTCGGGTAGTATAAAACTAATATATTGTCTTTTTTCTGTCACAATTTAGTAAATTTTTACAGTAGAATTATCGTTATTTCCCTTATTTTGTATAAGTTTTTGTAGCTGAATCCTTGTCTTTTCTCTTCAGAAACTCGTTTTACTTAGAGAGTTCCCCTCCTCCTTCTACTTCTCCCTTTTCCCTCTAAGGTTTTCCATTTAAGTTAGAGGATAACCTTAACTCTAGGTGTCCGTTTGAGTTGGAGGATAACCTTTTTCTTCTCTATTTCCTTAAAAAAAAAAAAAAAAAAAAAAAAAAAAAACTTTTCTTATCACTGCTAGTTTGGCTATACTTATTACAGTTGTTGGTGTACTGTAGGTTCTGGTAGCTTGTAGTGTATTGTTGTTGTGTTAGTACCTTAACCTTTGTGTGAGTGTGTTTTTTTTTTCCTTTGGGCTTACCTTTCAATATGTCCAAGGATCCTAAGCTGTCCGGATTCAAGAAGTGTGACTCATGCTGTCAGAAGATGTCTCTGACAGATGGTCACACTTCTTGTGTTTATTGTCTGGGCGCTGTGCACCTGTAGGACTCTTGCTCCATTTGCCATGCGTTCAGTCCAAGAGTCCTGCAGGAGCACAAAAATAAATTGATCCTTAGAGGTTTACTTAAACCTCAAGATTCACTGGCTAAGGCTCAGCTTGTGAAATCTTCTAAGGCACCTAAACTGTCGGCTCCCAGTTCGGAGCCGTTGTTGGGTGAATCTGTACCTTCCATTTCGGCTCCGGCTGGAGCTGATGCTCCTCCCTCTCGGTCGGCTCCAATACACTCTTCGAAGCCTTCTGAGTCGAAAAAGGTCCAGGTCTCCCTCTCTGGACTCGATTCGCTCTGCTCCGAGATCGCTTATCCCACTCTTCTCGGTCCTCAAGACTTTCAGACAATGACTTGGAAAGAGTGGTCAGCAGACTGTTAAAATCCAAGGCCCTGGCTAAGATGTTGTCCAGCCCCCCTCACCAGGGGTTGGCTCCGTCCACATCTGCAGATATTCCTCCTCCGACTCACCCTTTGAGCTCGGAGCCGGAGTTCATGGGGGTTCAAGTCGTGGAAGCTCCGATACCTGCTCCTTCAGTTTCGTCGTCGGCTCCGATCACTTCCATGGTTTCGTCCTTGGAGGGATCTGGGCGCCAGGACTCCAAACTCTCTAAGTCAGCTGGACTTGGCCTATACTCCTACTATGTTGCAAAAGCATGAAATTCTCTTTCACTTAATGTGAGAACTGCTAACGTACTTGCCTTTAAATCTGTACTCAAACAACACATGATTAACTCCTGGCAGTGTCATTGTGACAATCCAGGTTAACCTTTTCTTCAGATCAGGCCACACTGAATGTGTCTTGTGAACTTCATAAAACTCTCTTTTACTTGTATACACTGAAATATAGATGTTATGTAGTCCATTTTCGCCTGCATTCTTACCCGTGGGTTTGGAGCCGAATATTGGCTCCAACTCTGCCAAACTTTTCTAGCTCGAAGTCTTCTATTGGCTGGGCTAAGCAGGTATCCCATGCTGCACTGCTCCATATCCCCAGATCTCGTTTGCCGCTCGTGTAGCTTGGACGTGGTCTCGCTCTTGGCTGTGGCTAAGTACCCTTTTTTCTTATTATTGAGAAGAATTATTCTAAACAAAAAGCTATTTTCATAGCTATTGTCTATTTAGTGTTGTTTTTGGTTTTGGTAGTGTGTTTGTGTTTTGTGGTATCCTGCTAACTGTTCCCTCGGGCTAGGCCCATTTCAGTTAGAGGACCTAGTCTTCTTGTCCTGTCTGTTCGCACTAAACCATTTAAGTTAGAGGTTTGGTGTCGGTTCCCTTGCTTTTCGTGGTCATTAACCGTTTTAGTTAGAGGTTTTTGACCTGGTTTGTCTGTGTGTGTTCCTCAGTATGGGTGTGCTGTTACAGTTCATAACTTGTTCCCGCGTTTTTTGTGGTGTTGCGCGTCTGAGTTTCTTGTCAGAGCGTTTCTTGGGTTGTGTTTTGGTGATTGTTGTTGAGAAATGTCCAAGGATTCCAAGGAGCACAAACCTTCAGGTTTTAAAAAGCGCTCTAAATGAGGTTACAAGATGTCCATCACCGATGGGCATTTTATTTGTGTTTATTGCCTGGGAGCCATTCATCTGCAGGAGTCCTGCAGCTTTTGCCAAGCTTTCAGTCCCAGAGTGCTCCAAGAGAGAAAGAATAAGCTGATTTTTAAAGGGACTGTTGAAACCCTGTTTCGAAGAGTCCATGGATTCTTCTCCCAGTGCTAAGTCTAAGTCATCTAAGTCTAAAAATAGATCTCCGGCTCCGTCAGCTTCCTTGGAGCCTCCGGAGAAAGTTACAAAACTTGCTTCGACCTCCTCGGCTCCACTGTCCTCGGGGCCGCAGGAAGTGTCTGTGTTGATGGGACCGGTGTCGGCTCCAATTATATTGGAACCCCATCGGAGCCGATCGCTCAGTCTTAAACCAGTTTCTCCTGAGAGGAGATCTCGATCTCCCTCCCTGTCCTCCAAATCCTTCAGGACTCTTTCGGATGTGGATGTTGATAGGATGGTCCAGAGGCTCCTCCAGTCACCGGTTTTGGCAAAATTATTTTCGGCGCCTGGGCCCGTCCCGACCCCTTCTTCGATCATTCCTCCTCCGAGCGCATCTCTGTCTTTGGAGCCAGAGTGTTCCGCCCCGTGTGATGTTCCTAGGTCTGTTCCGATGGCCCCTCCGGCCCTATCTGTACCTCATCGGCTCTGACCCCGTCTGCTCCGTCCATGGGGTTCGGGACTCGGGATTCTTCAGTCGGGCCCAAGGGGGACATCTCTGGACATATTTCGGTTCCGTGTCTCCCTCTCGGTGCCTCGGCTCGAGGAACTCTGACTCCCGTCATGGTCTCTGAGGCTGGCCGGTCCTCAGACTGGGGGGGGGGGCTGCCTTCCAGGCCATGCGGACTGCGCTGGCCCGATCGTCAGCTAAATCAGGCGGGTCGGTCATTCTGTCCCCCACCACTCTGGTGAGAGCCTTTGATCACTACCTATCCATAGACAGCAGAGCACCAAGGCCTAGGGATACCCCCCACGAGTGGTCCCCAACTTTGAGGGCCCTTCAGAGTTCGTGCCTGAAGAGCCCCCTAGAAAGAAAAATTGCAAGAGGAAGCACATAGACTCCCAAGATGAGTCTCTCACCTCTGATACTGATTTCGAGGAATCGGAGGGGTCCCCCCAGTCATCCTCTGATGATGTTTCATTCTCTGATATCCTGGAGATAATGAAACAGAGGTGACTGGCCCATCCAAAGCCCCCTCCGAGGAGGAGTCTGTTTTCCTTAAAGCTTTTGCAGCTCAGCCCTCCGCCTCCTGGGTGTCCCCACCCTTCAACGAGCTCCTAGATTTGATTTGTCGGAGGGTGTGGGAAAACCCTGATTCTGTGGAACCCGTACCCAGGCGCCACAACAAATTTCGTTCTGCTCCCCCAGGTAAGGAGTTTCTGTCCAAAGGAGTCCTTGTGGATGCTATGGTGGTGGCGGCGGCCACTCAGAAGGAAGTAGCAGAGACTTCTTCCTCCGTCCATCCTCCTAACAAGGAGTTTAGGACCATGGACTGATACGGGAAGCGTACCCTTTCGTCAGCAACCTTTACCTTACGGTCCCTGAACTACCTGACTCATTTTACTCGGCACCTCAAGGAGTTAGGAGATATTCTTGCGGGTAACTTTCCTGAGGCGGTGGCCCAGACGGTTAACGTCAACTCTTCCATGCGGCTCATTTCATATGCAGCCGATGGAGCGAGTAGGGTAGCAAGCTCAGGAGTCACCCTTAGAAGGCAAGCCTGAATGCGCCTTTGTCATTTTGCCGAGGCCTTCAAGTCTTCTTTCACTGACACCCCCCTTTGATGGTTCCTCTTTGTTCAGAACCAAAGTGAAAGACACCCTCACCAGGTGCGAGCAAGAGGAAAGGACCCTGTCTGCTGTAGGGGTCCGTTTTTCCCTTCCCTCTAGTCCTTACCCCAAGGCTCAGCGGTGTGGGAAGATGTGGTTCAATAAATCACAGGGTTTTTTTTTCCTGCTGCACAAGGTGAGTCTCCCTCCAGAGGCAGAGGGGGGGGGGGTTATTCAGGGAGACGCCGCCCTAGAGGCAGAGGGGGCCCCCGCAATTCGGGAGACCACGATTCCTTTCACGGCTCTCCCTACTTTCGTTCCTGAGGGAAGCCCCGACTGTGCTTATCCGGAGCCAGTCATGGGTCGAATATCGTTATATCCTGAAGCCTGGAAAAGAATCACCCAGGACCGATGGGTATTACGAATAATTTCCAGAGGTTATACCATTCCGTTTACGCCAGACCCACCTTCAGTCAGAAAAATCCCGGATGTTCCACCCAGTCAGAGGGATCAAGCAACCTCAGAGGTTTCAAAGCTGCTAGGAAAGGGAGCCATCCAGCGTGTCCCCTCAGACCAAGTTGGATTAGGGACTTACTCAAGATTCTTTTTGGTGCCGAAAAGAACAGGGAACCTGAGACCCATATTAGATCTCAACTGACTGAGCAACTAAGTTCCATATGGTCACATTACAATCGATTCTCCCATTGTTGGGAGAGGAGGTATGGATGTGCTCCATCGACCTCAAGGATGCTTACTACCATGTCAAAATGGACAGGGCATCCAGGAGTCACCTACGCTCCTGGCTGGGAGCCAGTCATTTCCAGATGTTCTTAGTGTTTCACTGTTGCAGTCATAACTGTAGGGTGTTCCTGCCGGCAGGCAGCCCGAGGTCGGCCAGAATCCCAAAGTCTGGGTCCGGCATCGGCTGTACCAGCAAGTACCGTGACGTCAGAACGCAGAGGTACATAGCTGACAGCCGACGCCATCTTCTCCAGTCTTTCTTGCCATGCGGTGGAAAGCAGCTCGCAAGTCGTTGGTTGGCGTATTCTGAACAACGTGCTTTGATTGACTTCGGTCCGAAGTTTTCAACTTCTCTTCTCAAGCTAAGTACCCCGTTGGGGAAACTTTTTTCTTGCTCCTCCGATGTCAGAAAAAGTTAATAATTGTATATCGTGTGTAAAACAAATACCTCATAAAGATTTCCATTCTTACTGTCTACCTTGCTTAGGCCCTGACCATGACGTTTCTTGTTGGTTCTGTGCTAGGTTTAATTCTCGTACTATCAAGCATAGGTACGATTGGGCCTTGAACTATTTCGGTAGATGATTTAATTACAGGATGTCGTTGGATACTTTACCGACAACTGGAATTCAAAAGAAACGCAAGGACAAGGATAGGCCTCAGAGGTCCAAACAGGATTCTAAGCAGCCGGAGCCAGCTTCGGGTCCGGCGGTCGTCAGTGAGGCACTTTTGCAGCCCCTGTCGTCCTCCACTTCTGAACCGATGGCCGACACGGACTCTCATGGGGAGCCATCTAGGCCTAATATTTTATCTGCTGCAGGACCTTCGGACGTCGCTCCTTCAGATGGGTCCAGAACCGCTCTGCAGGTACCGGCTTCTGAGGGAGTTTTCAGGCCTTCACATGTAACTATTTCAACAAAGGCAAAGACAAAAACTCCTGTTAAACCAAAGGTTTTCCAGCTGCTTCGGATTCAGCTCCCAAGTCCCAGAAGCAATTGCTACGGATGGCTGAGGATTTACTTTCAATGATTAGGGGTTCTCACCCTCCTCCTGAAAAAAGTCCTAGACAGGATTTACCTTATGATTCCTCTGACCAGGCTTATGTGTCTTCTGTCTCTTCCTCTGACCAGGATTACTCTTTTCCTCCTTATGAGGATTCAGATGCAGAGAACTCTATTCCCTCTGCTTCTCCCCTTGAAGATTTTTCTTTTGGGGAAACTTTACATGAGATGAGGGAGCATTTTCATTGGGAAGGTCAGGATTATTCTGCCTCCAAAAAGAGACTTGGAGAATTTCTCCTTCTCCCTCAACACAGACCTTTGGCTATTCCTCCTGTGCTTGACCTTTGTATAGGTGGGGCAAAAGGTTTATACTTCTGCTACTCTTTCTATTAAAGCTTTAAATTGCAAGTACCAGCAATTTCTTTTCTCTGTTTTAAAGCAAAGGCTTTCTACCTTTCCTGCATGTGCAGAGGACAAGGAATTACAGGATGTTTTGCATGCAACTGAACAAGTTAGCAAACATAGTTTACATTGTGGTTTTGATGCCTTGGAAGCTTCTTGCAGGGCCGCAGCTTCTAGTACTGTTATAAGGAGACATGCTTGGCTTCGAGAGCAGAATTTACCTGAGCAGGTTAAGGCGAAACTGTTAGATGCCCCTGTTCAACATGATGTGTTATTTGGATCTAAGGCTGAGGAGGTTATTAAAAGATGGAGGAAAAAGCAAAATCTATGCAGACTGTCAAAAGATTTTTTACAAGTTCAGCTTCCTAGATTTTCTAGAAATTGGCCCTCCAAAAATTGGTCTTTTCCCACTTCTGACAGGCCTCAAAGGGGAAGATATAGACGGTCTAGAGGCCGGGCACAGACACAGGCCTCTTATAGGTCCAGACAGTGGACTGCTTCTTAACCTAGAAGGGGAGAAGACAGACCTCAATCACAAAGGAAGCAGACCCAATGACCCCCTCTGTTGGGCTACAGGTCCTTCTTGCCTGGAAGCTCCTCTCGGAGGAAAACTATCTCTTTTTTACCAAAATTGGACGCTTATAACCCAGGACAAATGGGTTTTAGATGTGATTTTAAAAGGCTACAAATTCCACTTTCATTCTCTGCCAAGGTCTTACGGTTGGCCAGATCTGACAAAACATCAATGGTCAGAGGCCTTAAATCAGGTGGACGCTTTATTGGCCATGAGAGCCATAGAACCTGTTCCACTCCCAGAGATGGGCAAGGGTTTTTATTCAAGACTTTTCCTGGTCCCAAGAAAACAGAATGCATGGAGACCTATTCTGGACCTCTCAGTATTTAATACTTTTCTGGAAATTCCAAAAATTCAAGATGCTTACTCTGCAAATGGATGGTAACATTGGACCTGAAGGAGGCCTACTTACACATTCCCATCAGACAGGAATGCAGAAAGTACCTCAGATTCAAGGCAGGCTCGAGACACTTTCAATTCTCTGCACTGCCCTTTGGCTTATCTACTGCGCCCAGAGTCTTTACCAAGTGCCTGGCTCCAGTAGTGGCTTATTGCAGACTCCAAGGGATTCAAATTTACCCCTATCTGGACGATTGCCTTATCCAGGCAGACAGCAAGGATCTTTTACTTCAACATCTACAGTTTGTTCAGCACCTCCTCCTACTACTGGGATTTTCAGTGAACACAAAGTCACATTTAATCCCCTCTTAACAAATGATCTTTTTGGGAGCTCTTCTAAATACAAGCCTGCAAAAGGCCTTCCTGACTCCAGAAAAGCAAGTACATCTGGCAGCAATTTTCAAAACCTTGGCTTCTTTGACTCAGCTCACTGCAAGGAAATTCCTGCAGGCTTTGGGCTACATGGCTTCTTGCATCCTGTTGATTCCAAATGCAAGGCTTCATATGAGAAAACTTCAATGGTACCTAAAGAGTGTATGGTCTCAGCATTGCCACAGCCTGGAAACAATGATACCTCTGATTCCCTGCCTCCAAATGGAGCTCCTTTGGTGGTCCAGGGCCTGTGCTTTAAACGAAGGAAATCCCTTTTGTCTGCCTCAGCCTTCTCAGATCATGACCACAGACTCTTCGGATTACGCTTGGGGAGCTCATTTTCTAGACAACT
Source organism: Protopterus annectens (assembly GCF_019279795.1). Classification (NCBI taxonomy): domain Eukaryota; kingdom Metazoa; phylum Chordata; order Ceratodontiformes; family Protopteridae; genus Protopterus; species Protopterus annectens. The sequence goes on from NC_056750.1 coordinate 848,837,806, forward strand.
GCCAGCAGGGCTATTGGCCAAAGAAACATCTTCACTGGCACATCAATCTGAAGGAAATGTTGGCAGTCCAACATGCTCTTCTAGCCTTCCAGAAATTTTTGCAACCAGGACATAATCTGATTCGTACAGAAAATACCACAGTCATATGTGGTACATAAACAAGCAGGGGGGGCTCCCACTCTTACCCCCTTTGCAGACTAGCCATGAGTGTATGGGACACAGCTCTAAATCTGAACCTGCATCTTCAAGCTCAATTCATCCCAGGGAAGCAAAATCTCTTAGCAGACAGCCTAAGCAGAAATCTTTTGGATCCCCACGAATGGATGCTGGACCCCAACATATTCAGCAGGATTACATCAGTTTGGGGTTGTCCTCAGATCTGTTTGCATCCCATCTCAACCATCAGTTGCCTCTATTTTGCACCAGGTCCTTCCACAAAACAGCATGGAAAGTGGATGCCCTGTTTTTCAACTGGAGGAATCTTTCGGGATATGCCTTCCCTCCTCTTCCTCTTCTGCCTCGGGTGCTACTGAAAATAATACAGGACAGACCCAAGATTATCATTCTGATAGCTCCAAATTGGCCTCGGCATTTCTGTTATCCAACCCTACGACACCTGTTCTTGGAACCTCCTTGGATTCTGCCTCTGTCTCCTTCCCTTCTGTCCCAACATCAGGGTCAGATGCTACACTCTCAAATCAAGACTCTTTGCCTGGCAGCCTGGCTCTACAAAGGCCTTTGATTCCTTCTGCTCTTCCCAAACAAGTTTTGGATGTTCTCTTGGAAGCTAGGCGTCCTAGCACTAGAAAATCTTATGCTTCTAAATGGAAAAGATTTTGTATTTGGATGCGGGATCGAGGTTCTGATCCTTTTCTACCTGATATTTCCTCCATTTTACTCTACCTCTCTGTACTCTTGCTTAAAGGCCTCTCATTCTCTTCCATAAAAATTCATGCTTCTGCTATTTCGGCTCATTTCAACACTGATCCCCCCCATTTTTTCTCATCAACTGGTGAGACAATTCTTGAGAGGGGCTAAGAATTTAAGACCTCCCAGAACACCTCCTGTTTCTGCGTGGGATCTTAATTATGTTTTGGAGAAGCTTACTTTACCTCCTTTTGAGCCTGCTGCTGCTTCGGATATCAAGTTCTTATCCTGGAAGACAGCTGTTTTATTAGCTTTGACTTCTGCCAGAAGGGTGTCAGAGTTGCAAGCTCTCATGGATGTGGAACCTTACCTTATTTTCCATCAAGACAAGAGTAGCCTTGAGGACCAATCCTACATTTATGCCTAAGGTGATTTCTAAGGTGGCTTTAAATCAGACTATTCACCTTCCTACTTTCTTTCCAAATCCTCAAAACAAAGGGGAAAGGATTTTACATTCATTGGACGTACACAGACAACTATGATTTTACCTGGACAGAACTAAAGATTTCAGGAAATCTGAACAGTTGCTTATCTCTTATGCCTCCAGTTCTCTAGGCAAGGCTATTTCTAAACAAATTATTTCCAAATGGATTGCTCATGGAATAAGGTTTTGTTACTCTCATTTTGGGAAACAGATTCCAGGCACTGTTAGGAGTCATTCTACTAGGGCAGCTGCCACTTCAGCAGCTTTTCTCAGAGGAGTTCCTACCAAGGACATTTTGGAAGCTGCCACTTGGAGTTCAGTGCATACCTTCTCAAAGCACTATAATCTCCCTTTGTATTCTAAGTCTAGGGCAGGTTTTGCCTCTGCTGTCTTGCAGGGTCTTCTGGCTGCCCCTTCTTCTATATAGCCTCCAACCTCCTTCACAGCTTTGGGATTCCACCCTACAGTGAAACATGAAGAACATAGTACAGTTGTGTACACCTACCATAAATGTAGATGTTTGAGTGTCTTCACTGTTGCAGTCGGGGTTTCCCTCCCACAATTCCCCTCTTGTTTTCTGTTTGTTCTTTCTCCTCTTCCTTGTGGTGTATTTGTGTTTCCTTTGGGACACCTTTTGGATATTTTGGGGAGCTTCTGACATCTGGGGCAAGAAAGGCTGGAGAAGATGGCGTCTGCTGTCAGCTCTGTACCTCTGCGTTCTGATGTCACGGTACTTGCTGGTACAGCCGACGTCGGACCCAGACGTTGGGGTTCTGGCCGACCTCGGGCTGCCTGCCGGCAGGAACACCCTACAGTTATGACTGCAACAGTGAAGACACTCTAACATCTACATTTATGGTAGGTGTACACAACTGTACTTTTTGTGCCCTGCCCTTTGGTCACACCACAGCCCCCAGGGTGTTCACCAAGTGTATGGCGGTGGTGACGGCTTTGAGACATTAAGGATTCCAAGTGTTTCCGTATCTGGATGACTGGCTCCTTACTGCTCCCACCAGGTATCTGCTAATCCAAACCAGGGACGCTACCATCACACTCTATCAACAGTTGGGCATAACACTAAATTGGGAAAAATCTGCCTTGTTGCCCTCACAGCGTGTCACCTTTATAGGCACAGAATTAGACACCGTTTGATTGTGAGCATTTTTACCGCAGGAAATGATCAGAGTCTTACAGCAACAGATACACGCCTTGATGCCCCTGAGGAAAGCAAATGCAAGATAGGTTCTTCAACTCCTGGGGACCATGGCAGCTACAACTATGTTGATCCCTCTAGCGAGGTTACCCATGATACTTCTTCAATGTCTCCTCTTTGTCCAATGGTCTCTCTAAAAATTTCCACTTTCTCACCCCATTTTGCTCACTGACAGATGCAAACAGGACCTCAGTTGGTGGCTTTGCACCAACAATCTGGACAGGGGAAGGCTTTGCACCAACAATCTGGACAGGGGAAAACCCTTCGTTCCACCCATCCCGGTTGCCACAGTGACCACGGACGCCTCCCAGATGGGGTGGAGGGGGCATTATCTTGGCAGGACGGTCCAAGGCACGTGGCAAGATCACGAGATACATCTTCATATCAGCGTCCTAGGGATGAGAGCGGTGCTACTTGCGTTGCAGGCACTTCAGAGCTATCTGCCTCTAGGGACGATTGCAATACACTCGGACAACATGTCAGTGTGGTATCTGAACAAGCAAGGGGAAACCAGATCTTACCCCCTGTGCAGAGAGGCCATGCAAGTGTGGCAGTGGGCAATATCTTCCCAACGTTTTCTGGTGGCAATGCACATTCCGGGAAAGTCCAACATGATAGCGGACAGGCTAAGCAGAGCTATTCTGATGCCTTACGAGTGGTCCCTGAATCGTCTAGTTGCAGAACAAATCTTCAGCAGATGGGGGTCAGCCTTGCTGCGACCTTTTCGCCAGCCCCCTCAATGCCAAATGCAGCAGCTACTTCACGCTGATCCCCCCACAGGGGGAGTCACCCAGGGACGCTCTAGTTCACGATTTCCCTCCGGTCTGCTTTATGCTTTCCCTCCGTTTCCCTTGCTGGTCAAAAGTGATTCAGAAAGCCCAATCCTCGGGAAGCAGAATGATTCTGATTGCTCCACACTGGCCTTGTCAAGTCTGGTTTCCCTTTCTTCAACTCTACATTGTGGACACACCTTGGATTCTGGACCCACAACCAGATTTACTGACACGTATGTCGGGGACAGTTCCACCCCTCTCTGACCCTCCGGTTGACAGCCTGGCTACTCCACTTCCATCATTAGTTAGGCTTCACCACTTTTCACTGGAGGTGGTTCACATTTTATCTTCCTCTCATAAGCCCTCTACTAGGAGGATTTATTCTAGCAAATGGAAGAGGTTTTCTGTCTGGGCACATACCCAAGAAATTGATCCTTACACACAGCCCCGATTGCTTCAATCTTGGAGTTATTGTCTATGCTTTTCCATCAGTGTTCCGCGTCAGCTACCATAAAAGTTCAACTGGCAGCGATTTCTAATTTACATGTCGCTAATGAGCCTAGTCTGATGACTCTCAGGCTCTGTAAAGCGTTCCTCAAGGTTACTCTATTACTCCATCCTCCGGTCTCCGAACCTATCATGCCCTGGGATCTGAATTTTGTTCTGCAAGCCCTTACTTTGCCACCTTTCGAGCCTGCAGCTACCTGTGATTTGAAATTTTTGACCTGGAAAACAGCTTTCCTAATAGCAATCAATTCGGCCAGGCGAGTTTCAGAAATCCAAGCTCTTTCTGTCAAATTCCCATACTTGATATTCCATAAGGACAGGATTTCTCTTAGACCAAACCCTTTTCTTCCTAAAGTGGCTTCGGTATCTAATATTAATCAATCTATTCAGTTGCCTGTATTCTTTCCTCATTTTTCAAACCAAGGCAGAACTTAAATTTCATCAATTGGATGTACACAGACAGTTACGTTTCTATCTGCACCGAACAAAAGATATCCGAAAGTCTGACCAACTATTTGTCTCCTTTTCGGAAAATAAAATTGGGTCCCCTGTCTCAAAAATCACCCTATCCAGATGGATATCCAGTTGCATCTCTTTCGTTTATTCCGCAGGAGGAAAAGACCTGCCGTTTCCGGTCAAGGCTCACTCTACTCGGGCTGTTTCTACATCCACAGCCTTTCAAGCCAGGTTGTCAATGGATGATATATGTGCTGCAGCTACATGGGCTTCTCCTCACACATTTGTTACTCATTACAAATCGGGCGTGGTATCTAGTGGCAGGTCATCCTTTGGTTCCACAGTACTCACAGGATGTAGGTGCTAGGGACGCTGTCCCACGGGTAAGAATGTATGTGAGATTGGACTACATAACATCAAGAAGTAACACCATAACGTTCGATGTATGTAGCCCATCTCTCCTCACATTCCTACTTACCCTCCCACCTTCCCCCTTCCTGGAGGATCTGGAAGTTAGGTTTTTTTCTATTTACAGAGTTCCCTTTACTCTTAGCTTATTCTTTTTCCTGGATGTTATGTATGCATGGGGTATGAATGAATGTTCGCAGCAAACTAGATGTGGGGATATGGAGCAGTGCAGCATGGAATACCTGTTTAGCCCAGCCAATAGAAGACTTTGAGCTAGAAAAGTTTGGCCGAGTCAGAGCCGATATTCAGCTCCGAACCCACAGGTAAGAATGTAGGCGAGATGGACTACATACATCGAACGTTATGGTGAGTACATAACGTCTTGTTACCAAATACTCAGCAATGTGCTAACTTCTTGGAACTGTTGCAATTATCATGTTACTGTAAAACTGTCATTTGTAACTCTGTATCTCCTCCTTGTAACTCATGTAATTACTGTGTTTTTGTATAATTTTATTTGTTCAAAGTTTGTATCTCTAAATGGATATTTTCTTCCCATGCCTTTTCTGAAAATGGCTTCTTTTTGACCCAGTTGGACCATCCTGGTAAACAACTATCGAATTATTTTCCTTTGCCCAGTTGGTCAATTTAATCAAGCTCTTTTGTAGACATGCCCTGTCCCTAACGCACAGTCAGTTTACCCATTTTTAGGTCATTTGCATACAGACTGTAGAACACCTCAGATGAAAAAGATGGGTCTGAAAAATACAATATAAACAAGTTAAGGGCCTAGGGCAGAGCCCTCTGGGACAGCCTGAATGTAACCAAGAAGTTCACCTGTCCAATTGCTGCATGATACTTGTAATATCCTATTTATAAGTCATGCAGCTATTCATCTTCCTAGTTCTAACTTGTTTGCCAGTGTTGTGTGTATGACCCTGTCAAATGCTAAGCTTAAGTTTGTATAAATTACATCACAGCACAATTTTTCATTCGTAGCTGCTCTTGTATTGTTATAACATCATGTTACAGGTGATAGATATATTTTCAACGTGTGTACTGAAGTCTGGTTTCTAGTCCCATCATTAACAGTTCTGACAAACTTTTCCAGTGTTAGTGTTTTCACAACGTAAAAGGAAACTTGGGGATCTTTATGACTCTGGGTTTGTTCTTCACCCGTTTCCTTAAAGGACAGGATCTGGTATTTTCCATTTCATTATTCATCATGTTCGGGGTATCTTGGATCCAGTGTCAGATCCGATCTGGCACTTTATAGAGTAGATTCAAGGCTCAATCTTCTCCTATCTCTCCTAATCCATCTCTACTGTCTAACCCTCCGATCTTGTTTGCAGCTTTTCGCTACAGACATGATTCCTGGCTCGCAGAGTTGGCTAAGGGATTTCTTTGGATATTTTCAGTTAAGTGGTATATTTTCTATTTTTCAGGGTAGTTCAGCTTTTTTTGTTCCTCCCTTTCCTTTTTTAGCTCTCATACAGCATTAACCTTCTGTCTTTTCTTGCTGTTACGTTTTGGAGCTTGGTGCCTTTTTCTGTTATCTCACCGTGCTTTCTGCAGATGTTCTTCATGTTTCACTGTTGCAGTCATCACATTTGGGTTATCTGCTTGCAGTAGCCCTCAGTCGGCCTGATTATCAAAGTCTTGGGTCATGCGTTGGTTGCTGTCTCATCTTCCATGACATCAGGTAGTCAGGGGTATGCAGCCGACGCCATTACATCAGTCTTTCTTGCCGTGCAGTGCCCGAAGCTGTTCACAAGTGCCAGTCGGGTGACTCCTGAAATTTTCGTTTTCGAGTTTCAGAACCGAAGTCTTCAACTAAAACTAAGTACCCCATTGGGGAAACTTTTTCTTGCTCTAAACCGATGTCGGTAAAAGTCAGTTGTATTTCTTCTGGAAAGCAAATACCTCAAAGATTTTCATTCGTACTGTTTTCCGTGCCTAGGCTCTGACCACGACATACCTCGCTGTCTGATGTCCTTCAAGGATGCATTTGCACTCATCACATATGGGTTGTCCTGCCTCAGGCAGCCCTTCGGTCGGCCGGATTCCAAAGTCTGGGTCCGACGTCGACTGATGTCGCCTGCTCCCCGACGTCAGAGCGCCTGGGGTATAAAAGCGTCAGCCGACGCCATCTTCCTCAGTCTTTCTTGCCGCGTGGTGCCCGAAGCAGAAGCTGTTCCCAAGTGCCGGTCGGCCAGCTTATATAAATTTGCTATCCGAAGACTTCAAAAGCTAAGTACCCCGTTGGGGACTCTTTCTTGCCTCAGCCGATGTCAGATAAAGTTAATAATTGTTTAACTTGTGGGAAACAAATACCTCATAAGGATTTCCACTCTTACTGTCTTCCCTGCTTAGGCCCAGACCACGACTTCTCGGCCTGCTCAGCCTGCACTTCCTTCAACCGACGCACTCTTAGACGTCGGTCAGAGTTCGCAGAAGAGTTTTTTGGGGCTAGTTTTTCATACAAAATGCCGTCGGAAACCCCGACATCCCATTTAATTAAGAAACGGAAAGACAAGGACCAACACACGCGGGCCGCGGTTTCGGCTGAAACCACGGCTAGGCCTACCGCGAGTGTCCCGGTCTCGGCTGATACAGAGTCCTTGGAACTTCCGAACCCTGAAACAACACAACCGACAGCCTCGGCCCCGGAGGCTCCTACCGATTCGGTTACAGAATTGCCTTCAGAGACTGGTGTATTGGAATCTTCCGACACCATACCTTTAGACAAAGCTACATCAGCAAGTGGTGCAGCCAGGCCTCCTGCATCCATGTCCATTAAGGCCTTCACCAGGGCTAAAGCTGCAAAACACACTAAAGCCATGCCTCCCAGGGTTATTCCTCAGGGACCCTCTTCTAGTTAACAGATTCTTACCTTAGCAGAGGACCTTATCTCTTTAATCAGGGGCTCTCAGCCCCATCCGTACAGGGGCTCCCAACCTCCTCTAGACAAAAGGCCCAGGGTGGATCCCATTGATCCCCTTTCCTCAGAGGAGGCCTCTGTGGGCTCAGATCATTCGGACTACCAGGAGGAGGCTTATTCGGCCTACGAGGATTCGGATGCAGAGGAGTCTATTCCCTCGGCCTCCCCTCCTGAAGATCTTTCCTTTGGGGAGACCCTTCACACTATGAGAGAGCATTTCAAATGGCAGGGCCAGGAATATTCTGATTCCAGGAAAAGACCAAGAACTTTTCTTCATTTACCTCAACATAGACCTTTGGCTATTCCTCCTGTTTTAAATGTCATTGATGATGTGTATTCTGACTCTAGTATGACCCCTGACACTCTGCCTCCGGCCCCTGTTAAGCCCGATAGGTATTACAGGGTCCCGGACACACACAATTTTCTTTACAAGGCCCACTCTGCTGATCCTGAAACCATTTCACAGGGCCCTAAATGGGTTGCAGCTGTTACTACTAAGAACCCACTCCCCTCTGCAAAGGAGTCCAGGGCATTAGAGAGATGGGGTAAAAAAGTATATACTTCTGCCACTCTTGCTATGAGGGCATTAAATTGTCAATTTCATATGATAACAGTACCAAGAGTATTTGTTAGAAGAAATGCATAAGAAACTGTCTTCTACTGAACCCCTAGACCGTAAATCCCTTCAGGATATGGTACATAACTCCCAGCAGGTTAGTAACCATTTTTTGCAGTGTGGTTATGATGCATTGGAAGCTTCATGTAGGTCAGCAATGACTGGTGTAATACGTAGGCATGCTTGGCTGAAGGAGCAATCTTTGCCAGACCATGTTAAAGCTAAGCTTTTGGATGCTCCACTGGAAAAGCAAAAGTTATTTGGTTCCACTGCTCAAGAAGTCCTAAAGAAAGTTGAGGAAAAGGCAAAATCTGTACAAGCAGTTAAGGATTTTCTTCAAGTCCAACCGCCTAGATTCAGCAGAAATTGGCCTTCCAAGAATTGGTCCTTTCCGGACACAGAAAGATTTCAAAGGGGCAGGAACAGATGTGCCAGAGGTAGAGGGCAAGCTAGAGGCTCCTACAGAGGCCGTCAATGGCAACCTCCAATCCAGACAGGCAGTTCAGGACCTGCAACTGCTGCACAAGGACAGACTCAATGACTGTGCTTTGATTCCGCCAACTAGGGCTCAATTAGAAGCACCTTTGGGCGGAAAGCTTTATTTATTCTCAAAAAATTGGCACAACATTACAAGAGAAAAATGGACACTCCAAATAATAGACAACTGATACAGGTTCCATTTCCACACATTGCCAAAAAGAAAAGGCATGCCAGGTCTGCCACCAAATCAAAGGGCAGAGGCTTTGAAACAAATCTCAAACTTGCTACAAATGAAAGCCATTGAAAAAGTTCCTATTTCAGAACAAGGCCAAGGATTTTATTCCAGACTATTCCTTGTTCCAAGAAAAGAGCATCAATGGAGACCAATTCTCGACTTGTCCGCACTGAACACTTATCTCATTGTGCCAAAATTCAAAATGCTGACTCTACAGCAACTCCTTCCCATGCTGGGCAAGGGGTCTTGGCTGGTGACTCTAGACCTCAAGGAGGCATACCTGCATGTCCCTATCAGACAAAGTTGCAGAAGACACCTCAGATTTCTTGCAGGGTCAGAGCATTATCAATTCTCAGCATTGCCCTTTGGCTTATCTACTGCGCCCAGAGTATTCACGAAATGCCTGGCATCAGTAATAGCACACTGCAGACTTCAGGGGATTCAAATATACCCATATCTGGACGACTGCCTTATACAAGCGGACAACCAACAAACTTTGATAAAGGACTTAAATTATGCCATCAATCTTCTACAGGCCTTGGGATATACAGTCAACATGCACAAATCAAGACTTGTTCCATCCCAAAGAATAACCTTTCTGGGTGTGGATCTAAATACAACCACCCAAATGGCTTATCTCACAGAAGAAAAACAAAGACAGCTACCAGATTGTTTCAAGAATCTGACGAGGCAAACTCAGCTGACTGCAAGGAACATCCTGCAGGCCCTGGGTTACATGGCATCCTGTATTCTTTTGATTCCACAAGCAAGGCTTCATATGAGAAAGCTACAGTGGTACCTAAGGAGTTTATGGACTAGCACAGTCACAGTTTGGAAACGTTAATCCCACTCATTCCATGCCTTCACAAGGAATTTCTGTGGTGGGCTCAGGCCAGCCAGTCCAACAAGGGGATGCCCTTCACAAAGCCAAAAACCTCCCAAACTATTACAACGGACGCTTCAGACCTAGGTTGGGGAGCGCACATGGAGGGCAGAGGTATGCAAGGACAGTGATCACGAAAGGAGCTGCGCATGCACATAAATCAAAAAGAAATGCTAGCAGTGATATATGCAATCGAGGCCTTCAAAATCTTTCTGCATCAAGGCCACCTACTAATAAGGACAGACAACACCACAGTTATGTGGTATATAAACAAGCAAGGAGGTACCCATTCCTACCCTCTTTGCAGACTAGCAATGAATCTATGGGATCTTTCCTTGAAACTCAATATACAGCTGCAAGCTCAGTTTGTGCCAGGGAAAGACAATACACTGGCGGACAGCTTAAGCAGGAATATCATGGATGCACACGAATGGATGCTGCACCCAGACATCTTCCAACAGATAACACAATCTTGGGGGAGCCCGAACATAGATCTATTTGCATCCCCCCACAATCATCAACTGAAGAAATTCTGCTCAAGGACATACCCACAAGCGTGGAAAGTGGACGCCCTCTCTTTCAGCTGGAGAAATCTGACAGTGTATGCATTTCCTCCTATCCCATTAATGACCAAGGTGTTACTGAAGATCTGGACAGAGCAGCCAAAAGTGATTCCGATAGCTCCGGACTGGCCAAGACAGCACTGGTACCCACTGCTGAGAAGCATGTCACATACGAAACCATGGCCTCTGCCTTTATGGCCACTTCTACTGACACAGCACAGATACAAAACTCTACATTCCAACCTCAAAACATTGCAACTAACAGCGTGGAGAATACCTTGACTCCTCCTCAGGAAAAGCTATCCCAGAGAGTGAAGGATATCATTATGGAAGCTCGCCGCCCTTCCACAAGAAAGGCATATTCAGCAAAATGGAAAAGATTTCATATCTGGAACACCACAAAGGGCCTAGATGCGACAGTGATGAACATGGCTCGTATCCTGGAATATTTGGCAGAACTGTTCCACAATGGTCTGTCTTACTCTTCTATTAAGATTCATGCTTTAGCAATTTCAGCAGAGTACAACACTGATCCACCTCTTTTCTCATCCTCTCCTAAGACAGTTTCTAAGAGGAATTAAAAACATCAAACCTCCTCGGAAACCACCTCTTCCTGCATGGGACCTTAACTTCGTGTTGGAAAAATTAACACTGCCTCCATTTGAACCAGCAGCATCTGCAGATCTACAGTACCTTTCATGGAAGACTGCCTTCCTTCTGGCAATAACCTCAGCAAGAAGGGTTTCAGAATTGCAGGCCCTGATGGCAGTGCAGCCATTCATTATTTTTCACCAGGGCAGATTGTCATTAAGAACTAATCCTACCTTTTATGCCAAAGGTGGTATCCAGGGTTTCATTGAATCAAGCCATTCACTTGCCTACCTTCTTCCCTAATCCACAAAACAAAGGGGAGAAACTGTTACACACCCTGGACATTCACAGGCAGTTGCACTACTACTTGGACAGAACTAAAGGTTTCAGAAAAACTGACCAGCTGCTAGTAGCATATGCTGCTGGTACTCAAGGAAAAGCAATTTCCAAACAGACTATTTCTGAATGGATAGAAAATTGCATTCGCTTTTGTTACTCATTTCATGGAAAGACTGTACCACTACAATCAGACCTCATTCTACGAGAGCCACAGCCACCTCCACAGCTTTCTTAAGACGGGTGGCTACAAAGGACATTTTAGAAGCTGCCACATGGAGCTCCGTGCATACATTTGCCAAGCATTACAATTTACCTTTATATTCCAGATCCAGAGCAGGCTTTGCTACGGCTGTCCTGCAGGGTATCTTAGCTACACCATCCTTTTCCTAGTTCCTCCACCCCCAGATTGGCTATGGTATTCTACCCATATGTGATGACTGCAGATGCATCCTTGAAGGGCATAGTACAGTTTTGTACCTACCATAAATGTAGATGTCCGATAGGTATGCATCTGCAGTCAGGTTTACCCTCCCTCCTTCCCCTCTGTGGTATTCCTGGGGTCCTTACCCCTGTATTAGCTAGCTGGGGGGGGATCTATTATGGTGTATTTGTTTAATATATATATATATATATGTTTATATATTTTTGCAAATGTTTGGATTTCTATTGCATTTCTCCAAATTTAGCCTTCCTAGAGGGCACCTGGCATCTGGGGCAAATAAAACTGAGGAAGATGGCGTCGGCTGACGCTTTTATACCCCAGGCGCTCTGACGTCGGGGAGCAGGCGACATCAGCCGACGCCGGACCCAGGCTTTGGAATCCGGCCGACCGAAGGGCTGCCTGAGGCAGGACAACCCATATGTGATGACTGCAGATGCATACCTATCGGACATCTACATTTATGGTAGGTACAAAACTGTACTTTTTGTGCCTTATTTAAACCACAAACTGTTCGTCGGTGTATTTTTGCTTCTGAATATTTTGGTGCTCTGTTCAGTTATCCAGATATGTCTTCGGTAAGCCACCCAACTACCGACATTCTGTGAAAGCGCAAAGATAAAGACAGAGACAGGCCACCTAGGTCCAAAGCTACCGACGACGCTTCTCTTAAGCTAGTTGCCAGTTTGCTGGTGCTCAGTGAGGCACTTTCATAGCCCATGATACCCGCTACTTCAGATTCACAGGCCTCTACTGCGACCCATTCGGAATTCGGTATGCCGCGAGATGCTTCAACTGTGGAACCCGCGGATGTCTCTAACTTGGATGGGTCTGGAGCCGCTGTGCAGGCACCGGCTTCTGAGGGTGTTTTCAGGCCAACTGACTTGCATATTAAACTGACGCCATCTTCTTCAAAGTTTAAAACTCGAACCATGCCTGGGAAACCGACGACGGTCAGGCCTTTATGCCTAAAAACAAATAAGAATGGCTGAAGACCTTATTACTTTAATCAGGGGAAGCTAGCCTTCCCCTTCTAAGAGACTTGGACTGAATTTGCTTATGATACTTCTGACCAGGATTCTGAAATTTCTGTTTCCTCTGATGACCAGGATTTACCCTTATCTACCTATGTGGATTCTGATGCAGAGGACTGTATTCCCTCTGCTTCACCCCCAGAAGATTTTTCTTTTCCTGAAATCTTGCATACTCTTAGGGAGCATTTTCACTGGGAAAGCCAGGATTACTCTGATTCTAAAAAGGGGCTTAGAGATTTCTTACTCCTGCCCCAACACAGGCCTTTAGTCATCCCTCCTGTACTGGACATTGTTGATGATGCCTTTTCAAAATCTAGCTTGGCCCCTGACTATTTCCCGCTCCCAGAAAACCTGATAGATATTACATGGTTTCTGATGCTCACAAGTTTTTTTTTAAATCCGACTGTGGATCCGGAGACCATTCCACAGGGACCCAAGTGCATTAAGGCTACTACTGCCAAAAATCATATCCCCTCTGATAGAGATTCCAGAGCCCTGGATAGATGGGGTAAGAAGGTATACACCTCTGCAACCTTGGCCATCAGGGCCTTAAATTGCCAGTTTCATATGTTAAAGTATCAGCAGCATATTATTGGATTGCTTAAACAGAAAATGGTGCTGATTCCTGATTGTGCTGAAAATAAGGATTTACAGGATTTAATGCATTCTACTGAACAGGTTGGAAAACATACTTTGCAATGTGATTTTGATTCACTAGAGGCATCTTGCAGGGTTGCTGTCACCGGGTCTGTAATTAGAAGGCATGCTTGGCTTAAGGAGCAATCTTTGCTAGATCATGTTAAAACTCAATTTCTGGATGCTCCCTTAAATCAGGACCGCCTGTTTGGCAACAAAGCAGAAGTTCTTAAAAAGATGGAGGAAAAAGCTTAACTCTATGCAAACTGTAGAAGATTTATTTCAAGTGCAGCTTCCAAGATTTAGTAGGCATTGGCCCTCAAAAAATTTTTCCTTTCCTGCCTCTTCCAGGCCTTCTCAGTTTAAACCCAGAACCAGCAGAACAACCAGGCTTCAGTCCCAGGGTACGCACAGGACTAAGCAGTGGGGAGCTGCCAATTCCAAATCAGGGAGTAGTAAGACTCCCCTATCTCAATGACTTGACTTTAAATCTTCCAAGCACTTAACTGACTGCTCCTTTAGGGGGAAAGATTGCTCTGCAAGCAAAAAACTGGGAACTCATTACCCAGGACAAATGGGTTTTAAACGTAGTTTCCCAAGGATACAGATTTCACTTCCACATGTTACCAACACCAAGCGGTTGGCCAGATCTACCCCCAAATCAGTGGGCAGAGGCCCAAAAGCAAGTACTCTCTTTTAAGATTAGAGGCGATTCAGACTGTACCAGAACAGGAAAAGGGACAAGGTTTGTAGTCAGGACTTTTCCTGGTACCCGGAAAAGATCACTCATGGCACCCTATCCTGGACCTTTCTATCCTAAACACCTTTTTGGTGATTCCAAAATTCAAGATGCTAACTCTTCACCAGTTGCTTCCCATGGTAGGCAAAGATGCCTGGTTGGCAGCACTAGATTTCAAGAAAGCCTACCTGCTTTCCTCACTCCAGAGAAACAAATTCATTTGACAACTTACTTCAAAATAGTGGCCACGAAAACCCTGCTATATCTGCGTGGCAAATACTGCAAGCCTTGGGGTTCATGGCCTCGTCCATTCTTCTAATTCTATATGCAAGACCGCATGTGAGGAAACTACACTGGTATCTAAAAAGCCTATGGTGTCAACATTTTCAGGATCTAGAAGCAATGATTCCTATCATACTTTGCCTATGGTTAGAATTCCTTTGGTGGGCAGAGGCCTGCCCTTTGCCTGATCATGTTAAAGCTAAACTGTTGGATGCTCCCTTAAATCAGGATTGCTTGTTTGGCAACAAAGCTGAGGAAGTTCTTAAAAAGATGGAAGATAAGGCTAAATCTATGCAAACTGTGAAATATTTTTTACAAGTTCAGCCTCCTCGATTTAGTAGGCATTGGCCCTCTAAGAATTGGTCCTTAACTGCTCCTTCCAGGTCTTCTCAGTCCAAACCCGGACAGCAGAAACCCCGGGTTTCAGTCACAGGGTATGCACAAGACTAAGCAGTGGGGGGGCTTCCTCATCCAAATCTGGTAGTAGTAACACTCCCCCCTATGGAAAACTGTCTCAATGACTTGCTGTTAAAACTTCCAAGCACTTCTCAACTGAATGCTCTTTTAGGCTGAAAGTTTGGCCTGCAGGCCAAAAACTGGCAGCTCATAACCCAGGACAAATGGGTCTTAAAGACAGTGTACCAAGGATACAGATTTCACTTCCACACGTTACCAATACCAAGCGGGTTGCCAGATCTACCCCCAAATCAGTGGGCAGAGGCCCAAAAGCAAGTACTTTCTCTCTTAAACATGGGAGCTATTCAGTTGGTACCAGAAGAGGAAAAGGGATAAGGTTTCTATTGAAGACTTTTCCTGGTACCCAGAAAAGACAATTCATGGCATCCTATCCTGGACCTTTCTACTCTAAACACCTTTTTGGGGATTCCAAAATTCAAGATGCTGACTCTTCACCAGTTGCTTCTTATGCTAGGCAAGGATGCATGGTTGACAACATTAGATTTAAAAAGAAGCATTACCTGCACATCCCTGTCAGGGAATCTTGCAGAAGATACCTATGCTTCAAAGCAGCCTACACGCGCTATCAGTTCTCTGCACTGCCCTTTGTGAATACTCTGGGCGCAGTAGATAAGCCAAAGTGCCTAGCTCCAGTCATTGCATTTTGCAGGCAAAGAAATATTCAAATATACCCATACCCGGACGATTGTCTAATTCAGGCAGAAAGCCAGGACATACTTTTTGAATCATCTGGCCTTTGTACAAAGAGTGCTCACTTGTCTGGGGTACACCATAAATGAAAAGAAATCACCTGATACCCTGTCAACAAATTATATTCCTGGGAGCAAGCTTGAATACAACTTCCCAGATGGCTTTCCTCACCCCAGAGAAACAGATTCATTTGTCAACCTACTTCAGACAAGTGGCCACAAAAACCCTACTTATCTGCAAGGCAAATACTACAAGCCTTGGGGTTCATGGCCTCCTGCATTCTTCTAATTCCATATGCAAGACTGCATATGAGGAAACTACAGTGGTATCTAAAAACCTATGATGTCAACATTCTCAGGATCTAGAAGCAGTGATTCCTATCTTACCTTGCCTACGCCTAGAATTCCTTTGGTGGGCAGAGGCCTGCCACCAAAACAAGGGACTACCATTCACGCTACTCCCTGCCATCCAAACCCTAACAGATGCATCAGACTATGCATGGGGGGCTTATCTGGCAGGGAAGTGCATTCAGGGCAAATGGAACCCAAGTCAAATGCACCTGCATATCAACCGTAAAGAAGGGTTAGCTGTACAGAATGCTCTGACAACCTTCAAGGATCACATTCTTCCAGGACAACTAATGGTAAAGATGGACAACACAACTTTTATGTGGTACATAAACAAGCAGGGGGTTACACTTTCTTACCCCCTCTGCAGAATAGCCATGGCATTGTGGGAACACAGCCTTGAGCTACCAAGTGAATGTACAAGCTCAATTCCTGCCAGGAAAACTAAATATACTGGCAGACTGACTAAGCAGAATCCTCATGGACCTACACGTGTGGAAACTGGAACCAAGGATTTTCAACATGTTGACAAGTAAATGGGGGTCCCCAGATATAGACCTGTTTGCTTCCTCCCAGAACTATCAACTGGACAAATTTTGCACAAGGATTCCCCACAAACAAGCTTGGAAAGTGGATGCTCTGTCCTTCAGCTGGAAAGGTTTATGCCTTTCCTCCTCTGCCTCTGCTCTCCAAAGTACTACTAAAAATCAAACAGGACAAGCCACGGACAATTTTGATTGCACCATACTGGCCACGCCAACACTGGTACCCCCTCTTGTGCAGTGTATCACGGCTGGCCCCATGGCACCTGCCTCAGACATCTTCCCTGTTGTCTCAGCAGGAGAACCAGATTCAGCACCCTCAGCTTCAAACACTGAACCTACCAGCTTGGCTAATTACCTTATCTCTCCTTTACCATCCCTCAGTAAACCAGTGATGGATATTTTAGAGGCAAGGAGACCTAGTACTAGAAAATCTTATGCTGTGAAATGGAAAAGATTTTGTGCCTGGAACCAATCGCAAGGGATGAGCACAGCAGCGCCCGATTTACCTTAGATTTTACAATACTTGACTGAAATGCTTCACAAATGCTTGTCCTTTTCCTCCATCAAAATTCACACCTCAGCCATTTCAGCTCATAACACAGAACATCCCCTCATGTCCTTCAAGGATGCATCTGCAGTCCTAACATATGGGTTGTCCTGCCTCAGGCAGCCCTTCAGTCGGCCGGATTCCAAAGTCTGGGTCTGGCCTCGGCTGATGTCGCACTTCACCCGACGTCATAGCTGCTGTGAATTGGGTATAAAGGCATCAGCCGATGCCATTTTCCTCAGTCTTTCTTGCCGCTCGGTGCCCGAAGCAGAAGCTGTTCGCAAGTGCCGGTCGGTCAGATCCAGAGATTTCTACTACCGAAGACTTCTAAAAAGCTAAGTACCCCGTTGGGGACTCTTTCTTGCCTCAGCCGATGTCAGAAAAAGTAAATAATTGTTTAACTTGTGGGAAACAAATACCTCATAAGGATTTCCACTCTTACTGCCTTCCTTGCTTAGGCCCAGACCACGACGTATCAGCTTGTCTAGCCTGTGCTTCCTTCAACCGATGGACACTTAGACGTCGATCGGAATTTGCGGAGGAGTTTTTTGGTCCCGCTTTTGCTTACAAAATGCCGTCGGAGACTCCGACTTTGCAATTAGCTAAAAAGCGTAAGGAAAAGGACCGACACTCGCGGTCCGCGGTTTCGGCCAAAACCACGGTTAAGCCTACCGCGAGTGTCTCTGTTTCGGCTGAAACAGAGTCCTCGGTTCTTCCTTCGGCCAAAAGCATACCTCCGACAGCCGAGGCCTCACACAGCATGCCTGAATCTGCTACCGAAATTTCTCCTGCTGTAGCAGGCACCCAGGATTTATCAGATACTATTCCTTTAGACATATCTACTCCTGCACGTGGAGCTGCTAGGCCCCCTGCATCTATGTCCATCAAGGCTTTTCCTAGGGCTAAAGCAGCTAAATCTTCTAAGGCCTTGCCTGCTAAAGCCCCACACAGGCCTACTTCTAGTTCCCAAATGCTTAGCCTGGCTGAGGATCTCATTTCCTTGATCAGGGGATCCCAACCTCACCCAGACAGGGCCTCTCAACCCCCTCCAGAGAAAAGGCCTAGAGCAGAGCCCCCCGATCCGGTAGCCACTGACTACTCCTCGGATGAGTCAGAAAATTCAAATCCTCCAGAAGGCCCTTATTCTCCATATGAGGATTCTGATGCAGAAGACTCCATTCCTTCTTCCTCTCCTCCTGAGGAATTTTCTTTTGGGGAAACCTTACATGCTATGAGAGAGCATTTTCAATGGCAGGGCCAGGATTTCTCAGATTCAAGGAAAAGGCTTAGGACCTTTTTACATTTACCACAGCATAGGCCTTTAGCCATTCCTCCAGTACTAACAGTTGTGGATGATGCATTTAATAATGTCTGTACTGCTCCTGACTCTCTTCCCCCGGCCCCTGCCAAACCCGACAGATATTACAGGGTCCCGGACACACACTTTCACTTGTATAAGGCTCCTATTGCAGATCCTGAAACAATTTCTCAGGGCCCCAAAGCTGTAGCAGCTGCCTCTGCCAAAAACCCCCTCCCCTCTGAAAGAGAATCTAGAGCATTAGAGATGGGGTAAAAAAGTTTACACTTCTGCTACTCTTTCGGCTAGGGCCTTAAACTGCCAATTCCACATGATCCAGTATCAGGAATTTTTGTTAGACCAGCTAAATAAAAAACTGTCCTCTCCTGAACCTATAGACTGTAAGTCCCTTCAGGATTTGGTACATAACACTCAGCAGGTCAGTAATCATTCTTTAAAATGCGGCTATGATGCACTGGAGGCTTCCTTTAGGTCAGCCATGACTGGAACCGTGATCAGAAGGCATGCATGGTTAAAAGAGCAAACCTTACCAGACCATGTCAAGTCAAGGCTCCTAGATGCTCCCATGGAGAAACAAAGTTTGTTTGGCTGCCCTGCACAGCAAGTGCTAAAGAAGGTGGAAGAAAAAGCAAAATCTGTTCAAACAGTCAAGGATTTCTTACAGGTCCAACCTCCGAGGTTTAGTAGAAATTGGCCTACGAAGACTTGGTCCTTTCCAGACACCTCCAGAGCACAGAGAGGCCGAAATAGACGCCCAAGAGGCAGAGGTCAATCCAGAGGGGCCTACAGGGGACGTCAGTGGCAACCTAACAACCAGAGAAGTGCTGCCACAGATCCAGCTACTACCACTTCAACAGGACAGACACAATGACTTGGCTCTGATACCGCCTACCAGGGAACAATTGGAAGCACCCTTAGGTGGAAAGCTAGCCTTATTTTCCGTAAACTGGCATTACATTACAGGAGACAAATGGATTTTACAGACAATAGACAAAGGCTACAGGTTTCACTTCCACACACTACCAAAAAAGAGAGGAATGCCAAACCTACCACCAAACCAAAAAACAAACTCTCTAGGACAAATCAACCACTTACTAAGAATGAGAGCTATAGAAAAGGTACCACCAATGGAACAAGGGCAAGGATTTTACTCCAGACTTTTCCTGGTACCAAGAAAAGAAAAGCAATGGAGGCCTATTCTCGACCTGTCCGTTCTGAACACATATCTCATTGTTCCAAAATTCAAAATGCTGACCCTACAGCAACTTCTTCCCATGCTGGGCAAGGAGTCTTGGCTGGTGACTCTAGATCTCAAGTAGGCATACCTGCACATCCCTATACGACCAGATTGCAGAAGATACCTCAGATTTCTTGCAGGATCAGAGCATTATCAATTCTCAGCATTGCCCTTTGGCTTATCTACTGCGCCCAGAGTATTCACGAAATGCCTGGCATCAGTAATTGCTCAATGCAGGCTTCAGGGAATTCAGATTTATCCATACCTGGACGACTGCCTGATACAAGCGGACAACAAGACCAAATTAACACAAGATTTGGAAAAGGTTATACAACTACTGCAAGCCCTGGGATACACAGTCAACATGAAAAAGTCAAGACTGTTCCATCCCAGAGGATAACATTCTTGGGTGCAGAATTGGACACTTCAAATCAGATGGCATTTCTCACAGCAGAAAAACAAAAGCAACTACCACTCTATTTCAGGGCATTGACAACACAGAACCAGCTTACAGCAAGGAAAGTCCTGCAAGCCCTGGGTTACATGGCATCCTGCATAATATTGGTTCCACATGCCAGGCTGCATATGAGGAAGTTGCAATGGTACCTAAGGAATATATGGTCTCAACACAAACACGGCCTAGAAGTTCAGATTCCAATAATCCCATGCCTGAAGCAAGAATTCCTGTGGTGGGCTCAGGCCTGTCTGTTGAACAGAGGACTGCCCTTCCACAAACCTCACCCAAGCCAGACTATCACCACGGACGCCTCGGACCTAGGCTGGGGGGCACACATGGTGGACAACTGTATACAAGGCCTAGGGACACAAGACCAGCTGAACCTACACATAAATCAAAAAGAGATGCTGGCAATGAAACAGGCAATCCAGACATTCAGACCGTTTCTTCAACCGGGTCATTTGCTGATAAGGACGGACAACACCACAGTCATGTGATATATCAACAAACAAGGAGGCACACATTCATATCCTCTATGCCGGATGGCAATGGACCTGTGGAATGTAGCCCTGAACCTCAACATTCAGCTCCAGGCCATATTTGTGCCAGGAAAAGAAAATATTCTAGCAGACACCTTAAGCAGAACTACCACGGATGCCCACGAATGGATGCTGCATCCAGACATCTTCACATCCTTTACAAAGAAATGGGGACTACCAGAAATAGACCTGTTCGCATCCCCACACAACCACCAGTTGAGGAAATTCTGCACAAGGACATCCCACCCACTAGCTTGGAAGGTGGACTCCCTCTCCTTCAGTTGGGAAAACCTGACAGCATATGCATTCCCACCTCTTCCTTTGATGCACAAAGTGCTACTGAAGATCAAAGAAGATCGCCCAAGGATCATCCTGATAGCTCCAGACTGGCCGAGGCAGCATTGGTACCCGCTACTGAGGAGTATGGCTCAGACACACGCATGGCCCCTACCTCTAGTTCCTTCACTGCTAACACAGAACAACTTCAAGATCCTACATCCAAACTTGAAAACACTACAGCTGGCTGCCTGGAATATTATATAAAACAAAATAACCCAGATTTGTCCCAGAGGGTTAAAGACATTATACTGGAGGCTCGCAGACCCTCCACAAGGAAGACTTACTCAGCCAAATGGAAAAGATTTCTCATTTGGAGTGCAGCAAAAGGAGAAAGTGTATCATTACCAAACATAGCTAACATCCTGGAATACTTAGCAGACCTGTTCCACAATGGCCTGTCTTACTCCTCCATTAAGATTCATGCATCAGCAATTTCAGCAAAATACAACATGGATCCTCCAGTCTTCTCTCATCCTCTACTCAGGCAGTTTCTGAGAGGAATTAAAAATGTAAAGCCTCCAAGGAAGCCACCTTTGCCTACATGGGACCTCAACTTTGTCCTGGAAAAGTTAACACTTCCCCCTTTCGAGCCAGCAGCAACAGCAGAGTTACAGTTCTTATCTTGGAAAACTGCTTTCCTGCTTGCAATCACTTCAGCAAGAAGGTTTTCTGAATTACAGGCATTAATGGCAGTACAGCCCTTCCTTATCTTCCGTCAGGATAGAGTATCCTTGAGAACCAACCCTACTTTTATGCCAAAGGTGGTCTCCAGGGTATCATTGAACCAAGCAATACACCTACCAACATTCTTCCCCAACCCACAGAACAGAGGGGAAAGACTACTACATACCTTGGATGTGCACAGGCAATTGCGCTACTATCTGGACAGAACCAAGAACAGTAGAAAAACTGACCAGCTTCTGGTAGCATATGCAACAGGAATGGAAGGAAAAGCAATTTCAAAACAGACAATCTCAAAATGGATAGGAAATTGCATTAGATTTTGTTACTCTTTTCATGGAAAGACAACTCCAGAAAACATCAGGCCTCACTCCACAAGAGCTACAGCCACTACTACAGCTTTCTTACGAGGAGTGGCTACCAAAGACATTCTAGAGGCTGCTACTTGGAGCTCCGTGCATACATTTGCCAAGCATTATAATCTACCTTTATACTCCAGATCCCGAGCAGGTTTTGCAACTGCTGTTTTGCAAGGGATCTTAACTACACCATAATCATTTTAGTGCCTCCTCCCCCAGTTTGGCTATGGTATTCTACCCATATGTTAGGACTGCAGATGCATCCTTGAAGGACATAGTACAGTTTTGTACCATAAATGTAGATGTCCGAGAGGTATGCATCTGCAGTCAGGATTACCCACCCTCCTTCCCCTCTGTGGTATTCCTAGGGTATTTGCCCATCTTGTAGCTAGCTGGGGGTAGCTATTATGGTGTATTTGTATATATGTATATACATGTTTATTTTTGTTTGCTCTCTACTGTTTGGAATCATTTGCATTTATCCAAATTTAGCCTTCCTAGAGGGCACCTGGCATCTGGGGCAAGAAACACTGAGGAAAATGGCGTCGGCTGATGCCTTTATACCCAATTCACAGCAGCTATGACGTCGGATGAAGTGCGACATCAGCCGAGGCCAGACCCAGACTTTGGAATCCAGCCGACCGAAGGGCTGCCTGAGGCAGGACAACCCATATGTTAGGACTGCAGATGCATACCTCTCGGACATCTACATTTATGGTAGGTACAAAACTGTACTTTCTTTCACCTACTGCTCAAGCAGTTCCTCAGAGGGGCCAAAAATTTAAGGTCACCAAGGAAAGCCCCGACTCCAGCCTGGGACCTTAACTTTGTCTTGGAGAAACTCGCTCTTCCTCCTTTCGAGCCAACTGCTACTGCAGATTTAAAATTTCTTTCTTGGAAAACAGCATTCCTTTTAGCAATCACTTCTGCAAGAAGGGTATCTGAATTACAGGCCCTTATGGCAGTGGAGCCTTTCATCATCTTTCATGCAGACAGGGTGTCCCTCAGAATCAATCCCTCCTTCATGCCCATGATGGTATCCAGTATGGCTCGTAATCAGTCCGTTCATTTGCCAACCTTCTTTCCTAATCCACAGATCAAAGGGGAACAGATACTGCACTCCTTAGATATGCACAGACAACTTAGATTCTACTTGGACAGGACTAAACCTCAAAGGAAATCTGAACAACTGCTGGTGGCATTTTCTGCAGGGATAGAGGGGAAGGCTATTCCAAAGCAAACCATTTCTAGTTGGATAGACCATTGCATTCATTTCTGATGTAAGCATCATGGAAAACCTATCCCAAAGGGCATCAGACCCCACTCTACCAGGGCTGCATCTACCCCTACAGCCTTTCTCAGAGGTGTCCCTACCAGGGACTTCCTAGAAGCTGCTACCTGGAGTTCTGTGTTCTGTACATACTTTCTCCAAGCATTATCATTTACCAATTTTCTCTAAATCCAGAGATGGCTTTGCCATTGCAGTCTTGTAGGACCTTATAGCTGGTCCTAATGCTATTTAAATTTCTCCTCCCTACCTTAGCTTTGGGAATCTTCCCAAATGCAATGACTGCAACAGTGAAACATGAAGAACATAGTACAGTTGTGTGCACTTACCATAAATGTAGATGTTAGTGTATTCACTGTTGCAGTCCTGGTTACCCTCCCTCCAGCCCCCTGACAACTTTTGCCTTTACCTCTACTTTCCTTTACTATGCTTAAAAGCTTTTTGGTTTTATTTGCTTTTTTGTTGGAGGTATAATCTTGTATTTTTTATATATTTATTTGCTTCCCATTGGGGGGCACCTGACATCTGGGGCAAGAAAAACTGACGTAATGGCGTCAGCTGCATGTTTTATACACCTGACGACCTAACGTCACGGAAGTATAGACAGCAACCGACGCAGGACTCAAGACTTTGTTAATCAGGCCGACTGAGGGCTACTGCAAGCAGATAACCCAAATGTAATGACTGCAACAGTGAATACACTCAAACATCTACATTTATGGTAAGTGTACACACAACTGTTACTTTGAGCCTGCTCGTTCATGTGATCTCAACTTTCTTTCATGGAAGACTGCCTTTCTCATGGCTGTTAATTCAGCCAAGAGGGTTTCTGAATTGCAGGCCTTATCTTCTGAACCACCATATATTGCTTTTCATAAGGACAGGGTGACTTTATGAACTAATCCTACTCTTATGCCAAAAGTAGCTTCTGAAAAAAATCTTGACCAGGATATCTAGTTGTCTGTTGTCTTTCCTAATCACTCCATTAAGGGCGGATATCTCCTCCATACCTTGGACGTACATCGACAGCTGAGATTTTATTTGCATAGGAATAAATCCTTCAGAAAATCTGACCAGTTATTTGTGGCTTTTTCCTTAAACAGACATGGCCAAGTGGATTCTAAATTGACTATTTGTAATGGATCTCTAGTTGCATTTACCTTGTTTACTCTGAGAAAGATGGAGCTGTCTTGTCCACCTAGGGTGCATTCTCTTAGATCAGTGGATACTTAATCAGCTTTCTCTTCCAGGATGTCCTTAGATGAGATTTGTGCTGCGGACACTTGGTCCTCTCCTCACACCTTTAGTTGCTCATAAACTGAATATGGTCTCCAAAAGCAGAGCATCTTTTGGTTCCACAGTACTTGGGCACATCCATCCTTATGGCCGCCCAGGGTTCTTTATAGCTGGGGATTCTGACCCAGACGTGATGATTAATGAAATGCATAATATCATCAGATCATTAGTTATGTACGTACCATAACTTGGTATCCGTTTTGTCCTAGTTCATTATTCAGCACTTCCGTGCCCCTCCCTTCCATGTTTCTGGTGAGGCTGGAGTTTCGGGCCCTTGAGCTACCGCCTCTCATGTTTCTAATGCTATTATCTGTGTCTAGTTGGATAGTCAGGTGTCCTAGTGTTTGTCCTTTCCTTGGTCAGCAAACTCGATCTGAGGGTTAGAAGATGGAGAGGAATTATGGAAGATGGGAGAAGCTTGAGCCTTAAATGTACTCTCTAAAGTTTCTGATTGGATCCAAGACCCTGAGATGTGATGAATAATGAAATAGGATAACACAGATACCAAGTTATGATAAGTGCATAAGATTTGAGACATGCGATTAAGCAATAGTTAAGGAATCTCCCCATATTTATATGACCTAGTGAGTAACAGAACTGTAGTGTAAGTTCTTGCTGAAGTGTTCTTAGGCCATTATTACTTATTCCATCTCCTCCCAGTATTTTGTGTGGATAGAGGTTGCATAGATGTTCATGTTTCACTATTGCAGTCATCCTTTGTGGGTTATCCCTGATGTGGTAGCCCTCAGCTGGCCGGAATACCAGAGTCAGTGTTTTTCCTCATTGGCTGCAGTCCGCCTGTAGGCTGATGACAGGTCGTCAGTGCTATAAAGCAAGGCAGCTGATGCCATTACCTCAGCTTTTCTTGCTGTGGAGCCCATAGCAGAAGCAGTTCGCAAGTGTGCCAGTCGGTCGCTACCAAAGTTTGAATTACAGCTGAAAACGTCTAAAGCTAAGTACTTCATTGGGGATCTTTTTTCTTGCATTAACCAATGTCTGAAAAAGTTAACAGTTGTCTCACCTGTTTAAAGTAGATCCCACACCGAGACTTCTAATCATAATGCATCACTTGTTTAGGCCCAGGCCATGACATCCCCCGTTGCCAGTTCTGTGTCCTCTTTAATGCGAGAACCATTCACCGTAGAGCTCTTATTGTAGACTGGTATTTTCATCTTCCATCTTCGCATTCTGAAATGGCATCAGTCAGCCAGCAATCCGTAGACATTCCGAAAAAAACGTAGAGATAAAAGATGGAGACAGACCACACAAGGCTAAGCCTTCCGATGATTCTACCTCTAAGCAGATAGTCAGTTCTCTGGAATTCAATGAGGTGCTTTTGCAGCCCCTGATGCCCGATAAGATGTCTATGCAGGCCTCTACCGAGACACTTTCGGATGTCCAGTATGCTGCAGAAATCTTTGTCTTTCTAGCCTTTGGCTGTCTCTCCCAGGCACCGGCTTCCGAGGAGGCCTCTCGCACTACTAGACAAAAAAATGACGTCTTCTCTTCCGACTTCAGTTTCTTTCAGACCAATGGATTCCCTTAGGCCTAGAAGCCAGGCCACTCCTAGAAAATCTGCCTATAGCCACCATCTTCCTCCTGCTCCACCACCCCAAGCACAAATACTTAAAATGGTGGCGGATCTCATCTCCCTTATCAGGGGTAGTCAGGCCACAACTTCTAAAAGGAAAAGACACCTTTCTCCTGAAATTGACAGAACAGGTTTCTGAGGAATATGATTATTCAGATTTTGAAGAGGAACTAGACCTGATCATCACAAACATGGGGACAAAATGCTCCACACCGGAAGTATACCCCTCATTGGTGAGATCGGACCATAATTTAATTTCACTGGAAATCCACATCCCGCCCCCACCCCCTGCACAAAAGACCACAGTGAAGAACTTCTCAAAAGCAAACTTCACACTTCTTAAGACTGAGGTGGTATCCTTCAAGGCCCCTGGGCCAGTGGAAACCACAACCCACACCGCTGAATCCTTTATAAATGCCTTCTACGGGCACCTTCAAGAATGCATGGATCATGCAATCCCAAATAAAACCAAGACCCATTCCCCCAAAGGCAGGAGCCCTGTCTGGTGGACCCCAGCCATTAAACTTTACAACAGGAGGAGGAAGCTACTACATGACAGAGCAAAATCCCTAAAAGGGAAGGCATCTCTGATCAGTACTAGCAAAAAACTACGATCACTCATAAAATCATCCAAGGCCAACTTTGAGAGAAAAATCACAAAAGACCATCACAAGGCCTTCTTTAGCTATGTTAGAAACCTGGGTGGAAACTCCCAGATATGCACAGAGTTGGTCCAAAATGACACAAAATACACTGAACCCACAGAAATTGCCAACATTCTGGCAGACAGGTTCAGTGCAAATTTCTCCTCCCCCTCCCCCCCAAAAGGAGAAATATCTATCCCAGCAGAGTGTAGCCTCCCTAACATCTCAGATGCCCAGGTGAGAGCCACCCTCTCCAAAGCTAAAAACACAGCATCAATGGGACCGGACGGTGTCCCGGGCTGTGTGCTACATGAACTCCAAGAGGAACTAAACCCGCACATAAGGCTGCTGTTTAATGTTAGCCTTACTACAGGATACGTACCCAAAGAGTCGCGTACAGCAACAGTTGTCCCACTCCACAAAGGTGGTGCTTCTACGGACCCTGGGAATTACCGCCCCATAAGCTTGACGAGCCTGGTCTGCAAAGCTATGGAAAGGATCATTATGGAACTCATAAACAAAGACATTGGGGACCTACAGACATTGGATCCTACCCAATTTGACTTTGTCAAAGGCAGATCCTGCCTTTTGAACTTGGTCGACTTTTTTGAAACGATCACCAAGGCCAGTGATGAGGGTAAGGCAGTTCACACAGCCTACCTTGACCTTGCAAAAGCCTTCGACACAATACCCCACTCGGGCATCATAGACAAACTCACCAGCGTAAATATAAACCCATATGTCACAAGATGGGTTGCAAACTGGCTCAAGGACAGAACCCACAGGGTCAGAGTTGCTGGAGCCATGTCAGACTCTAAGCCGGTCACAAGCGGTGTCCCACAGGGCTCAGTCCTGGGACCCCTCTTGTTCGGCATTTATTTTTCCGAGGTGCAGGCAAGCATAGGAGGATTGTGGCTGACAAAGTTCGCAGATGACTGCAAACTGGGTGCCATAATTGATACTCCAGCGGACACGAGCATCGTTCAGAGAGGCCTCATAGAAATGGATAATTGGTGCCAGAGCCATGGCCTTAAGCTGAACGCCAAAAAATGTATAGTCATACCCTTTGGGAAAAACAAGGTACCCACAAATTACCACATAGGTGGTAATCCATTAAGTACGGAAGAGGTAATCAGGGACCTAGGGACCCAAGTTGACAGTAACCTCTCATTTGACACTCACATTGCCAAAGTGGTTAGGAAGACCTTCCATATTGCCCACCTTATCATGAAGGTTTTCACATCTAGATCGAGAGGTCATTGTGCCCCTGTGCTCTTCTCTTATCAGGCCCATGATTGAGTACAATGCCCCATTTGGGATGTATCTTACCCGACACCTGCAGCAGTTGGAAAGACCCCAAAAGTTCCTCACCAAGAGGATAAAGGGTTTCAAACATATGTCATATGCTGCCCGGCTGAAGAAACTCCAGCTCTATTCAGTCGCATACCGCCTACTCAGAGGTGATCTATGCCTGATGTACAAGGCCATGTCTAATCCGGAATTAATGGACATGCTCCACCTCAGAAAATCCAAATCCATCAGAGCCACGAGAGCAAGAGATTTGAACCTCAACATAGAAATAAATAGGACGTGCTGGAGGGACAGATTCATAACCCAGAGGCTCCCTACACTCTGGAACAGAGTCCCAGTCCATGTTATGCAGAGCCCCTCACTGACTCTCTTCAAGAGAAATCTTGACGAGTGGATGGGAGATCGTAGGTTTACCCAGGGGGTCATCTCTGTGTCACTACTAGACAGAGGCACAGTAAACCTAAACCCTAAATGGGCGTAGTATTCTCATCCTAAGGGTTGGTGAAAGCCACACACACTCTGGCTAGGCTTATAAATGCCCTAGGGCAGATAGCCTAGTACGAACCTATGAACAACCACCTCTGACTGCTTATGAGGATTCAGATGCAGAGGAATCCATTCCTTCTGCCTCACCACCAGAAGACCTTTTCTTTGGGGAATCCCTTCACACCCTCAGGGAACATTTCCATTGGGAGTCTCAGGACACCCCCCCCCCCAGTCTAAGAAATGAAGAGAGTTTCTGGACCTGCCCCAGCACAGATCACTGGCCATACTCCCCCCTATTTTAGAAGTAGTGGATGATGATTTCCATAAAACCAGCTTAGCCCCTGGCACCCTCCACCTGCTCCCAGTAAACCTGACAGTTACTACAGAGTACTGGATTCTCACAAAAATACCTGTACAGAAATCCTGCTGCAGACCCAGAGGTCATTACACAGGGACCTATAGGAGCTAAGACTGGTTCTGCCAAGAATCCTATTCCTTCTTTCAAGGATTCCAGAACTTTGGACAGTTGGGGTAAAAAGTATACACCTCTGCAACCTTAGCTATCATAGCACTCAGCTGTCCGTTAAATATCAACAACACACATTGCAAATATTAAAACAAAAGATTTCAACCTTTCCTGACTGTGCCAGTTTGAAAGAGTTAGCAGATTTACTGCACTCTACTTGTCAAGTGGCCAAACACACTCTACATTGTGGATATAATCCCCTCGAAGCCTCAAGAAGGGCAGCAGTGTCAGGATCTGTCATTAGGAGACCTGCATGGTTGAAAGAACAACCTCTCCCTGATCATGTCAAGTCTAAATTGATGCAACCCTGGATAAGGAACTCTTATTTGGAGTAAAAGAAGAGGTACTTAAAAAGATGGAAGCCAAAGCAAAATCTATGCAAACAGTAAAATATTTCTTTCAGGTTCAACCTCCCAAATTCAGCAGGAACTTTCCCTCTAAGCACTGGTCCTTCCTTGCACCTTGTAGACTGGGGCAAAGTAAGCCTCGCAGGGGAAGAGACCACTCGGGCCCCTATCCCAGGGCAGCAGAGAGCCAAACAGTGGACCATTTCCACCCCAAAGCCAGGGAGATGTTCTTAGTGTTTCATTGTTGCAGTCATCACACTTGGGTAATCCTGCTAGGGGTAGCCCTCAGTCGGCCCGAATACCAGAGGATTTGTATTTCTGTGTCGGTTGCTCTTGCTCCAGGACTGACGTCAGATAGTCAGTGGTAGAAAATCAGGCAGCCGACACCATTACATCAGTCTTTCTTGCAGCGGATCCTGAAGCAGTTCGCACTAGTGCCAGTCTGCCATTACCTGAGTTTTCGTTTCCGAATTGAAGTTGAAGTCTTCCAAAGCTAAGTACCATGTTGGGGATCCCTTTTTTCTTGCTCTGATGTCAGAAAAAGTCATCAATTGTCTCACCTGTGGAAAGCAAATATCACACAGAGACTTCCATTCTTACTGTCACCTGTTTAGGCCCAAACCACAACGTCCCTCGCTGTCTCTCTTGTGCTTTTTTCAACGCCAGAACTGTACGTCGGGCCCTTATTGTAGCTAGATATTTTTGCTCTTAGTCCTCAAATCTCTGATTTGGCTTCGGTAAGCCACCCGACTATCGATCTTCTGAAAAAACGTAAGGATAAAGACAGAGACAGACCGCACAGGTCCAAAACTGCTAATGACGCTTCCACTAAGCTAGCCGTCCATTCTTCGGTCCTCAGTGAGGCGCTTTCGCAGCCCTTGATGCCCTCTTCTGTGGATTTGCAAGCTGCTACCTAGACCCTTTTGGAGTCTGCTATGCCCCGAGACTATTCTTCGACTAAGGATCCTGCGGTTGTCTCTACCTTGGATGCACCGTAGCCACTGTGCAGGCACCGGCTTTCAAGGAAGTTCTTCACACTACCGATACTCGACACAAACAGACTTCTTTCGCGTCTTCATTTCTTTCTAAAACTACCGTGTTTCTAAGGCCTAGGGTATGAACTATGCCTATTAAAATGACAACCCAAGCTCAGGCACCTGCTTCCATGCCTCAATCTCAAATGTTTAAAATGACAGAAGACCTTATTTTGCTTATTAGGGGAAGCCAGGCTACCCCTTCCAAAAGAAAGACACTTGTCACCAGTGGTTTTATCTGAACAGGAGTCCAATAACTATGATGCTTCTGAATATGAAGACATGCAACCTCTTTCTGCTTATGAGGATTTTGATGCAGAGGAATCAATTCCTTCTGCCTCTCCACACGAGGATTTTTCATTTGGTGAAACCCTTCATACCTTAAGGGAGCATTTCCATTGGGAATGCCAGGACTATCCTCAGTCAAAAAAGAGATTCAGGGAATTCTTAGATTTACCACAGCACAGACCTTTCGCCATTCCTCCTGTCCTGGATGTTGTGGATGATGTTTTTATGGAATCCAGTTTGACTCCTGACACCCTTCCTCCTGTTCCCAGGAAACCTGACAAGGTACTACAGAGTCCCTGACTCTCTCAAATTCCTTTTCAGAAATCCCACTGCTGACCCAGCGGTCATCTTCCAAGGACCTAAAGGAGTTAAAACAACCTCAGCTGAGAATCCCACCCCCTCGGACAGGGATTCCCGAGCTTTAGACAGATTGGGTAAAAAAAGTATACACCTCTGCAACTCTTGCTATTCGAGCACTAAATTGTCAGTTCCACATGCTGAAATGTCA
The DNA here is from genome assembly GCF_019279795.1 of Protopterus annectens. Classification (NCBI taxonomy): domain Eukaryota; kingdom Metazoa; phylum Chordata; order Ceratodontiformes; family Protopteridae; genus Protopterus; species Protopterus annectens. The sequence continues at coordinate 848,869,147 of NC_056750.1, forward strand.
GCAGCATACCATGGAACAACTCAAACAAAAAATATCTTCCTTTCCTGCTTGTGCAGAAAATAAAGAATTACAAGAACTTATGCATTCTGCAAGCCAAGTTAATAAGCTCACCTTGCAATGTGGCTTAGACTCCCTAGAAGCATCGCGTTTGCATTACCTCATCGAACTTTTACTGCATCGAAGCAGTAAATGTCAAACACAATTGATCGATGCAGTAAAATATCGAACGAGTATAAAAAAAAAAAAAAAGAACAAAAAAAAACTAAAGGGCGTAGGCAGGGGGGCAAGCCCCCTGCACCCCACACCCCCCGCTACTTAAATATACCAACTCAGAGATTGGACTACATTGAGGTTAACACAAATCTACCCCCTACGGAAATTTCCGTTTACCTGGCCGATATTCTTCACTTTCGATATTGTGCCGACGATATCAGGTTCGATACTGTCAGCTTACGACAGTACAATATAGACCCGAAGTATCTTGTAGGGCAGCAGTCACTGGTTCTGTTCTTAGAAGGCATGCTTGGCTTAGGAACAGACTTTGCCAGACCATGTCAAATCAAAATTATTGGACGCTCCGTTGAACAAAGACAATTTATTTGGCACCAAGGCAGAAGAGGTGTTAAAAAAGATGGAAGAAAAGCTAAATCTATGCAGACAGACTTTACAGGTCCAGCCTCCGAGGATCAGTCGGCATTGCCCCTCCAAGCACTGGTTCTTTCCGGCCCCCTCCAGGCCAGCTTAGCCCAGACCCAGGGGAAGCAGAACCCCCAGACAGCAGTCCCAGAGAATGCAGAGATCTAAGCAATGGAGTTCCTCGTCTTCAAACAGTGAGTGTGAAGCCCACCCCCCCCATGGTAAGAACTCACAATGACTTCAGCCCTCCAGTCCTTACCTCTGCCCACCTGCTTGTACCCCTAGGAGGAAAGCTCTCCTTCATCCAAACAACTGGGCCCCTATTACCAACGACCAATGGGTCCTCAACATAGTGTCCCAGAAATATAGATTTTATTTTCACACTTTGCCAATCCCAAAAGGGTTCCCAGATCTTCCTCCAAACCAGTGGGCAGAGGCCAGAAAGCAAGTCCATTCACTGCTCTCCATGAGGGCAATTCAGCATGTTCCTGCAGACCAGATAAGCCAAGGTTTATATTCCAGACTTTTCCTGGCACCCAATACTAGATCTGTCCATTCTAAACAATTTTCTGGTGATACCAAAATTCAAAATGCTCACAGCAGCTTCTTTCTGTGCTTTCCAAGGATGCTTGGTTAGCCACCCTAGACCTAAAAGAAGCCTACCCTACATATCCCAATCAGTAAATCTTGAAGGAAATGTCTACGGTTCAGGGCAGGATCTTTGTACTTGAGTTTTCACAAAATGCCTGGCTCCAGCCATAGCTTTTTGTAGACAAAAAAAATATTCAAATTTACACTTAGACAATTGCCTGATTCAGGCAGACAGGAAAAGCTGTTACAGCACCTGACCTTTGCAAGGACCTCATGACCTCCCCGGGATCTACTATCAACGAAAAGAAATCAAAAATAGTACCCACACAAAAAATTGTATTCCTGGGAGCAAGCCTGACACAGCATCCCAGATGGCATTCCTTACTCCAGAAAAACAAGCCTACCTGACATCTCTCAACTAGCCATCAGAACCCAGTTATCTGCAAGGAAAATCCTGCAAGCCCAAAGGTTCATGGCCTCCTGCATTCTACTCATTCCATATGCCAGACTGCATATGAGCAAACTGCAATGAAACCTAAAAAGCCTTTGGTGTCAACACTCTCAAGAACTGGAAACTATCATTCCAATGATACCTTGTCTAAGGAAAGGTTTTCTTTGGTGGGCAGCAGCATGCAACTACAGGAAGGGACTTCCTTTCTCACAATCCCACTCCGCCCAGACCTTCACCACAGGTGCATCAGACTATGCCTAGGGTGCACACTTGGACGGCAGGTGCATTCAGGGCCATTGGAGCCCAAATCAAATACATCTACACATCAACCAAAAAGAGCTGCTAGCTGTTCAGCATGCCCTGACAGCTTTCAGATCCCTACTTTCCCTGGGTCCTCTACTGATCAAAACAGACAACACCACAGTGATGTGGTATATCAACAAGCCCGGAGGGACTCACTCTTATCCTCTCTGCAGGCTTGCCATGACCCTTAGCACACTGCCTCAGCCATGCAAATTCACCTGCTAGCACAATTCCTGCCAGGCTCCCTAAATTCTCTGGCAGACAACTTAAACAGAAACCTGCTAGACCCACACGAGTGGCAGCTAGACCACAGAACCTTCACCCTTGTAACCCAGACATGGGGCACCACAAGGGTTAACCTCTTTGTCTCCAACTCCAATTATCAACACAGCAAATTCTGCACCAGGGGACCTCACAGCAAGGCCTGGAAAGTGGATGCTCTATCCTTCCAATTGGTAAACTCTCGGTCTATGTATTTCCCCCTCTACCACTCATTTCAAGAGTATTGTTCAAAATAAGGGAGGAAAGACTAGGGAAATCCTGATTGCCCCAGACTGGCCACACCAGCACTGGTACCCACTACTACGCAGTCTGTCACCCCTGCCACCATGGCACCTACCTCAGATCCCAACACTTCTGACCCAGAAGGATGGAGAATTCATGCATCCCCTGTTGCAGACCCTCAACCTGGCAGTCTGGCTTATTCCCTGACCTCTCCTCAAGCTGCCAGCCTAAGCAAACAAGTCCTAGATGTTATACTTGAGGCTGGACATCCCAGCACTAGACAATCCTATGCTAACAAGTGGAAAAGGTTTTGCACCTGGATCCAGGCTAAGAGAGCCAAAACAGCACAGCCCTCCCTACCTCTCATCCTGGATTACGTAGCAGACCCTACTGCATAAGGGTCTATCCTTCTCTTATTAAAATTCATGCCTCTGCCATCTCTGCTCATTACAGCACAGAGCCACCTCTCTTCTCATACCCTCTCATCAGACAGTTCCGAAGAGGGGCTGACAACTTAAGGCCAGCCAGGATAGCTCCTACCCCAGCTTGGGACCGTAACTTTGTGTTGGAAAAGCTCACCCTACTTACCCCCCTTTTGAACCTGCAGCTTCAGCAGAGTTAAAAATTCCTCTCTTGGAAAACAGCCTTGCCTCTGGCCCTCACTTCAGCTAGAAGAGTTTCAGAGCTACAAGCACTCATGGCTGTAGAGCCCTTCATCATTTTCAAGCTGACAGGATCTCCTTCAGGATTATCACATCCTTCATGCCTAAAATGGTGTCCAGTATGGCTCTAAACTAATCCATTTATTTGCCCACCTTTTTCCCTAATCCACAAAACAAGGGGAAAGGATTCTGCACTCTCTAGATGTGCGCAGCTCAGATTCTATCTGCATAGGGCTAAATATTTTAGGAAAACTGACCAATTACTAGCCAGCTCCACAGCAGGGGCAGAGGGTGAGGCCATATCCAAACAATGTCCAGATGGTTAGCACACTGCATCCATTTCTGCTACAAACAGCATGGGAAACTGCTCCCAAAGGGGGGTCAGGATGCATTCCACCAGGGCAACCTTCACCTCTGCAGCTTTTCTCAGAGGAGTCCCCGCAGGAACATCCTGGAGGCTGCAACATGGACTTCTGTTCATACCTTCACTAAGCATTACCACCTGCCTATCTTCTCCAAATCCAGGACAGGCTTTGCCACTGCCATCTTGCAGGGCATCCCAGCCAGCCCCCCAGTCTTCTTGACTGCCTCCTCACTTTTCTCCAGCTTTGGGAATCAACCCAAGTGTTATGACTGCAGCAGTGAAACACGTAGAACATAATACAGTTGTGTACACTTGCCATAAATGTAGATGTTGAAGTGTATTCCCTGTTGCAGTCCTGGTTTCCCACCCTCCATCCTCCTTGTATCTCTATCTTCCACTCTCCTTGCAGGGAATTTTTGATATTTACTTTCTACTGGTGTTCTTCCACCAAAACATATCTCCCTATTTGGAGGGGTCCAGACAGCTGGGGCAAGAAAAACTGATGTAATGGCATCGGCTGCCTGATTTTATACAACTGATGACCTAATGTCAGTCCTGTAGCAACAGCAACCGATGCAGAAATACTAAGCCTTTGGTATTTGGGCCGACTGAGGGCTACCCCTGGCAGGATAACTCAAGTGTGATGGCTGCAACTGTGAATACACTCTACATTTATGGTAAGTGTACACAACTGTACTTTTTAAGCCATCCTTCTATGGCAAAAACTCTTGACTCCTTCTCCCTCTGCCCTCCCTTCACTCATCAAAAGCTAGGAGGAAGGCTCTCCCTCTGCAAAGAAAATTGGCTTTCTGTAACAAAGGACCAATGGGTCTTAAAGATCATTTTTCAGGGATACAATTTCTGTTTCAGCGAACTCCCAATTCCAAGAGGGTACCCAAACTTGCCTCCAAATCAGTGGCAGAGGCATTGAAAAACAGGTCCAGACTCTCGTATCCCAGGGGGCAGTAGAACCTGTCCCTTCAGATCAAACAGGCAAAGGTTTTTATTCCAGACTATTCCTTGTTCCTAGAAAAGAGGGCAGTTGGCGCCCCATCCTGGATCTATCCATTTTGAACACCTCCCTGGTGGTCCACAAATTCAAAATAACTATGCAACAGCTGCTGCCTGTGCTGACAAAAAATGCCTGGCTAGTGACCGTAGACCTAAAAGAGGGTTCCTATTATGTTATCGAATTATTAAAAAAAAAAAAACAAACCAGCTGAATAACTGTTGTAAGCAGTGGGGAAAGCCCCCACCCACACCCCCCCCCCCTCACTCTAAATATGCCATCTCTGAAATCGCACTACAGTGCAGTATAGGGAAATACTCACTTTCCGCACTGTAGTGCGATCTCGGAGATGGTGTATTTAAAGAGTGCGGGGGGGGGGGGCTTGCCCCCTGCTTATAACAGTTACTTTCTGCCTGGCAAACACCCTCCAGGAAGATCATTTTCTTGTGAGCATTGCTGGACACATCATCCCAAATGGCCTTCCTGTCCCCTGAAAAGCAGAGCTTCCTGCCTGTCTACTTTACCCAGCTGGCATCCAGAAGTCACCTCACTGTGATGAAGTTCCTGCATGCCTTGGGGTACATGGCATCTTGCATTCTTCTAATTTCTCTGGCCAAGCTTCACATGAGGAAACTTCAGTGGTATCTAAACAACCTTTGGTGTCAGCGCACACAGCCTCTAGAGACCTCTCTCCGTGCAATCCCCTGTATAAGGGCAGAGTTTCTCTGGTGGGCAGGGGCCTGAGCGAAGAACAAGGGTCTTCCCTTCATCTTGCGTCCTACCGGGCAGACACTCACCACCGACATCTCAGACATTGCTTGGGGTGCTCACCTAGCCGTCAGGTGCACCCAAGGTCTTTGTGATGCCCAGTACCTTCCCATACACATCAATCAGAAGGAAATGCTGACTGTACAAAAGGCTCTGACATCCTTCAAACCCCATCTCAGGCTAGGGGTTCTCGTTATCAAAACAGACAACACCACAGTAATGTGGTACATCAGCAAACAGGGAGGGACCCATCTTATCCTCTGTGCAGGCTAGCCATGAATCTCTGCCTGACATCCTCCTCCATGGGATTACATCTAATTGCCCAATACCTACCAGGGATCAACAGCACCCTGGCAAGACCACCTAAGCAGAAACTTACTGGATCCCCACTAATGGCAGCTCCATAGAAAAATCTTTTTGCAAGTCATTCAGGATTGGGGAACCCTGGAGGTGGATCTCTTCGCTTCGCACTTCAACCACCAGCTGAAAAAAAATCTGTATTCAGGGAGTATCACCACTTAGCGTGGAAAGTGGATGACTTGACCATAGCCTGGAATTCCCTCTTTGTGTATGCATTCCCTCCTCTGCCTCTTTTTCCCAAGGTACTGATCAAGATAAGGGAAGAGAGACCAAAGGCCATTTTCTTTGGTCCAGATTGGCCCAGACAGCATTGGTACCCCTTACTGTGCAGCCTGACATTACAGCCTCCCAGGCAGCTTCCCCTGATCTCAGCCATCTTGACCCAGATGGGAGGGGGGGGGGGTGCTGCACCCAGACTTGCAGACTGTCAAGCTGTCAGCGTGGCTAGTACTTTAAAAGTAAGCATGAGGCCCCTGTTAAGCAAACCGGTCCTAGACAGGTCCTAGACATTTTCACAGAGGCCAGAAGGCCCAGCACCAGAAAATCTTAGTCCAAAGGGGACAGTACCTCACATCCTTCCACCCCCCCTTATCCTGGACTACCTAGCCGTGTTGCTCAATAGTGGCCTGTCCTTCTCTTCTATTAAAATCCATGCCTCAGCCATTCCAGCTCATTTCGATACAGACCAGCCGTTCTTTTCGCATCCTTTGATTAAACAATTCCTCAGATGGGCTTCTAATGTCAGACCAGCCATTCTGGGATCTGAATTATGTTTCAGAAAAACTAACATTGCCACCCTTTGAACCTGCTGCTTCAGCAGAATTGAGATACCTCTCCGGGAAGACTGCTTTCCTACTAGCTATCACCTCAGCCAGAAGGAGTTCAGAACTTCAGGCACTCGTGGCCGTTGAGCCCTTGTTCATCTTCCATGCCGACAGGGTCTTCCTGAGGACTAACCTCTACTTTATGCTCAAGGTGGTATCTGATGTGACCCTTCACCAAGCCATGTATCCGCCCACCTTCTTTCCTAACACTCAAAACAAGGGGGAAACGAGTTCTGCACTCACTAGATGTGCACATACAGCTCAGATACTACCTGGACTGTACTAAACCCTTCAGAAAAACAGGGCAGCTTCTTGTCAGCTTTGCCCCAAGGGAAGAGGGCAAGCCCATTTCCAAGCAAACCGTTTCCAAATGGATATCACACTGTATCCATTTCTGCTACAGACTGCATGGGAAACCACCCGCTAAGTTGATTCATACCCATTCCACTAGGGCAGCCTCCACTTCCACAGCATTCCTCACAGGAGTTCCCACCATGGGCATCTTGGAAGGTGCCACCTGGACCTCTGTCCATACCTTTACAAAGCCTTACCACCTACCTCTTATCGCTAAGGCTAGGGCAGGGTTTGCCTGTGCAGTTCTGCAGGTCATGCTGACCCATGGCTAGGTCTTTAACTGATCCTTTCACCCCTCTCCTCAACTTTTGGAATCCTCCCACAGGTGATGACTGCAACAGTGAAACACGAAGAACCTAGTACAGTTGTGTACACTTACCATAAATGTAGATGTTCGAGTGTATTCACTGTTGCAGTCCTGGTTTCCCTCCCTTATTCCCTCTTATATCCTCTTGCCTTAGGCAGACATAAACTTCTCACTGTGTCTATTAGTCACAGGACCATTTTACCATATTTCCTTGTGCTTCTGACTGGTTAGGGCAAAAAAAAAATCTGATGTGATGATATCGGCTGTCTTGCTTTATAGGTTCATAGGTAGGTACTAGGCTATCGGCCCAAGGGCCTATGCAAGTCTAGCCAACAAGGTTCCCTGGCTTACGCCACCCAAGAAAGTTATTTTCCTGTGCCACTGACGAGCAGAGACACAGAAGTGATCCCCGGGGTGTATTTCCCATTTCCCATCCACTCATCAAGATTTTTCTTGAAGAGTGCTAATGAAGAATTTTGCTTGACATGGATGGGTAGCCTGTTCCAGAGTATGGGAAGTCTCTGGGATAGGAATCTAAGTCTCTGGGATAGGAATCTATCCCTCCAGCATGTCCTGTTTATTGTAGTGACAAGGTTTAGGTCCCTAGAGCATGTAGCTCGGAGGGATTGAGATTTCTTTAGGTGTAGCATGTCCAACAGCTCTGGGTTTGACATAGCTTTATATGTTAGGCAGAGATCACCTCTGAGTAGGTGATATGCTACGGAGTAAAGCTGGAGTTTTTTGAGGCGGTCAGTGTAGGGCATTTGTTTGAGTCCAGTAATCCTCTTTGTGAGGTACTTCTGTGGCCTTTCCAGCTGCTGCAGATGTCTTGTGAGGTACATTCCAAAAGGGGCGTTGTACTCTATAGTGGGTCTAATGAGTGATGAGTAGAGGGTAACAATGACCTCTCTTTTTCCTGGACGAGAAACCTTTTATTATGAGGTGTGCCACGTAGAAGGACTTCCTGACTACTGTGGCGATGTGACTATCAAAGGAGAGACTACTGTCCACCTGGGTCCCAAGGTCTCTTGTCACGCATTCGGTGTTAAGTAGTTTGCTGCCTATGTGGTAGTTTATGGGTACAGAGTTTTTACCAAAGGGGATGACACTGCACTTTTTGGCATTGAGCTTGAGGCCATGGCTCTAACACCAGGCATCTGTCTCAGAGAGGCTCTTCTGTAGGATGTTCACATCATTTGGGGACTTGACTATGGCTCCTAGTTTGCAGTCATCTGCGAACTTCGTTAGCCAGAGGCCTTCTGTGTTAGCCTGTACTTCAGAGAAGTAGATACCAAACAGGAGCGGTCCCAGGACGGAACCCTGTGGTAGTCCACTTGTCACTGGTTTGAGGTCAGATTTGGAGTCTGCAACTTTTACAGTGTGGGTTCTGTCAGTGAGCCAGTTGGCAACCCATCTTGTGACGTAGGGATTTATGCCTAGTTTATTGAGTTTAGCTATAATTACAGAATGGGGGATGGTGTCGAAAGCCTTGGCGAGGTCAAGATAGGCTGTGTGAACCTCTTTACCCTCATCTACGGCTTTGGTGACTGCCTCAAAGAAGTCGATTAGGTTCAAGAGACATGATCTGCCTTTCACAAACCCGAACTGGGTGGGATCCAGAGTTTGGAGGTTACCAATGTCTTTGTTTGAGTTCCATGATGGTACATTCCATGGCTTTGCAGACCAGGCTCGTCAGGCTAATAGGTCTATAGTTCCCGGGATCAGTGGTGGGCTCCCCCTTTGTGGAGTGGGATAACTGTTGCTGTGCACTATTCAGTGGGCACAAAGCCTGATGTGAGGCTATTATTGAACATGGTGCTTAAGTAGGGAACCAGTTCATTCTGAAGTTCGTGTAAAACGCAGCCTGGGATGTTGTCCGGTCCCATGGATGCTGTGTTTTTGGCTTTAGAGTGTGCAGCTTTCACCTGCGTGGTTGTGATTACAGGGACTCTGCATTCTTCCTGTATAGATATGGGCCCTTCACGGGGTGAGGGGGGGGTAAAGTTAGCACTGAACCTATCTGCCAGGACGTTGGCAATATCAGTTGGTTCTGTAATTTTCATGCCTTTGTGCTGTAACTCAGAGCAGATCTGGGTGTTGCCATTGAGATTCTTGACATAGCTATAGAATGCTTTGTGGTTGTCCTTGGAATTAGTTGCAATTTTATTTTCGTAGCTAGCTTTGGAGGATCTTATAAGGGATCTCAGCTTCTTACTGAGGCTGACCAGGGAGCTCCTCCACTCATGGGATTTTACTCTCTTTTACAACAGTTTCTTCCTTCTGTTGTACAGTTTGTTTATGGCAGGGGACCACCAGATTGGCTTCCTTTTTTGGAGGATAGCATCTTGGTTCTGTTTGGGATAGCACGATCCATGCACTCATGTAGGTGCTTATAGAGCGCATTTGTGTAGGATTCAGCACTTGTAACTGTATTGTCCATCTGCATGGCTGTCATGAAGTTCACTACTTCTGTCTTAAGAAGCATGAAGTTGGCTTTGGAGAAATTTCTTACTGTGGTTTCCTTAATGGGGGGGGGTGGGGGTGGGATGTGGATATCGAGGGTGGGGGTGGGATGTGGATATAGAGGGTGATTAGCTTATGGTCGGATCGGACCAACGAGGAGTTGACTTCAGGTGTGGAACACCGGTCACTCATGTTGGTAATGACTAGGTCTAGGATATTGTTGCCCCTGGTGGGGGTGTGGATAAGTTGATCTAGGGCATTGGAGTTTATGAATTCCAGAAAGCGTTGCGCTAAGGAGTTAGTACATGAGTAGTTTTCCCAGTTAATGGTGGGGTAGTTGAAGTCGCCCATTATTAGGGTGTTTGGTTGAACCCTAATATTTTCCAGTACATCAAGAAAAGAGGAGTGGGAATCCTGGGGCATGGTGGGGGATCTGTAGCAAGCTACAGTTTGGATTGCAGTTTTGCCAAGAGTTAGTGTTAGTTGCACTTGGATAACCTCGGATGCATTATGCTGAGCAACTAGCCTGGAGGTGTGGATATCCTTAATGAATATGGACACACCCCCACCTTTGGTGTTTCGGACTAGGTTAGATGGCCAGAAAGTGTGGTATGAGTTATAGCCTGGTAGTGCAGGGGTGCTTTCTGGAGCCTTGAACCAGGTCTCAGTCACTGCACAGATATCGATGTTCTCCATTTTAAGGAGCGCCTCGAGTGAGTGCATTTTGAAATTTAGACTTCTAGCATTGAGTAGCATTACCCTCAGTTTTTGCTTACCTGTTCCTGTTATAGTGGTGAATTTGTTACTTGAACCCTGCCTAAAAAAGGCACTATAGTGGCAGCAAGAGCCTTAGACAGTATCCGGAATCCTAGGGGCGACAGGTGCAGGCCATCTGTGGCAAAGCATCGTGGTCCGTCGACCATGTCATCCCAAGCAGACAGATACTGGATCCCCTTTGAATGACACCAGAAGCTTAGCCAGTTGTTGAAATCGATCATTTTGTCCTTGTACTGTGGTATCATTCTGGGCGATGGCAGAATACTACTTAGGGCTAGGGTCTTGCCTGCCTGGGCTACAAGATCGCAGAGTTTTTCCATGTCTCTTTTCATGTAGTCCAGGGAGGTACGTCTTGGGTCATTCACACCATCATGGACAATGACAGTCATATTTGTACTTGTGGAGTGACCTGTGTGCGTGGGTTATGTGGCGGATCCTGGCACCCGACAGGCAGCTGACAGTAACCTTCTCCTTGTTTAGCCTGGTGAGTGGGACATCAGTGTGCCTGACTATAGAGTCACATATGACTAGTGTGTTGGGTATGTTGTTTTGCCTTATTGGCTGTGTTTGAGTGGCACACTGAATCTGTGGGCTATGTGTCATTTGGGTTGTGTTGGGGGGATGGAGGCTGCTTGTGTTTCTGCTTTGGAGGTCTCTGTTGCTTAGGCAGATTATTATTGAGAGCCTCTGCAAATGTTTTTGACTTTCTGTGTGTGGATTTTGGTGGTGTAGACATAGTGAATTGCACTAACGACCTGATGTCAGTCTACAGGCGACAGCAGCCAATGCAGATAAACATTGACTCTGGTATTCAGGCCGGCCGTGGGCTACCACAGCAGGGATAAGCCACAGGTGATGACTGCAGCAGTGAATATACTCGAGCATCTACATTTATGGTAAGTGTAGACAACTGCATTTTCTTTCAGTATAATCTGTTTTGATTCTAGTATATAAGGTAACTTGGATAACAGTAGAACAACTTACCACCCCTTTTGTGGAGCCAAATTGTTTTTCAAAGGATTTTGTAATATAGCCATAATATTTTGTGTCTGAGACTAAATTTTAGAATCTGCACGTGGTTTATCAATTTGTAAGTCTTTATTCTTTCCATATGCTCAGTCTTTCTATATAAATTTTCTTCAAATTTTTCTTGATCTCATCTCACACTGTGCTTAATTTGTTTGCCCATCTTGTTTATTTCATTTTTCAAAATTGTAGTACGATCTGTTTTCCATTTCTTATATTTTGTCTCACTTTAATCAGATATTTTGTTCTTGTGGAAATCTCTCTGACATTGTATGCGCAGATCCTCATGTTAAAAACTTGTTTTTGATTTTCTGCACTCGAACAATTTCTTCATAGGTTCCTAGGGAAGTACTGGGCTAGATGCCCTTGTGGGCCATTTGAAGCCTAGCCAGTGTCCCTTTTTGTGTTTGAATTGACCTGTCCCATTTGGTTTGAGATTGGCTTTCCCATTCCATGGTCAGTAATTGTATATTTCCCTAATGAGAGTAACATGGTTCATAGGATCTATGTCTAGAGCAGCTCTAGAGCCTTTACAAGCCTAGCCATGTTAATCCCAAGTATCCACATTTGTTCCTTTTTGGGTAGTTCACAGAATGAATTATGAACAGATCAGGTCTGTGATCAACACCGCCTACCCCTGTCCATGAGGCACATGGGGGCCACCCCAGAGGAGAATTTGCAGTCCCCCGTTCAGTTATTTTCTCTCAAAACTTTAAAATTTCTTCTGTAGTTTTTCCACTGAACACATCACTCTAGTGGGCAGTGTTGCCTCACAACAAGAGGTTCTCCAGTTCGATTTTTGCTTGGGGTGCTTTCTATGCGGAATCTGCATGTCCTCCCTGCATTCACTTGGGTTTCCTCCGGGTACTCAGGTTTCCTCCCACATTCCAAAGGCATCCATCTGGAGTGTTTCTCACCATTCCTTAGCTGAAAATAGGCTCTGTCCTAGTTGGACTTTCCCATTCAACAAGTGTTAAAATAAAGAAAATAATAAATTTTATATAGTGACTAACTACATGTTGTATGGAAGCAAATCTTTTGTGCATTTGTTTCTCCTGTGCTTGGAATTCCTTTGTTGGAATTGCCACTCAGACATAGTGGCTAATGATTTTTTGTTTCATCTCTGAGTATCTGAAAATGTTTGGCACCGTGCCCTGTGTTGGTGGTATCATTTTGCATAGTGATGTAATGAGTTGCTGTCCAAGATGTAGTAATTTAGAGCAGATGGTTATGTAACTTCTTTTGGAGGAGAGTTAAGCCTGATGATTCAGAGTTCAGTTTGACCAAGGAGGATTGTGAGCAGTAGTAATCTGAGTTGAAATAACAAAGGAGTTAATTAACTGTAGTGTGTTTATGCAGCTTTCAAGCACATGCTGTATTAATTAACTAACTTAGACATTTTGAAAGCTTAATTTTCTAGTTGTGATGTGCCTAATTTTGTGATGGGCCTAAATTTGTAATGAGGATAAAACTTTTATGAAGAAACTGTTGACTGTTTCACAAATTTATTGAAATCATAGTTGAAAATAGGCAAGTCACATGCATGTAATTTTCTACTTTGATCCTCAAAAGAGATTAGCAACAAAAGTCTGAGAAATTTATTTCACTGAAGTAGCATTCAGTAAAATGTATTTCCACAAACTGCTCTCATCCCTATCCGTGACTCTTCAGTGCATTAAGCATGATATTCACTGTGGTGCTAATCATTGTGTTATGTTGACTTGTTTTTTTTGGGTTTTTTTCACCCTAGGGTTTCAAAGGAAGTCAAGGGGACAGTGGCATTGATTTAAGTGCAGAATCTCAAGGTTCTTCTGCAACCTCTAGCCAACGTAGTTCTCCATATGGAACTCTCAGACCAGAGGAAATTGGAAGCAACAGTGGAGAGACCAAATCAGATGCTCAGAAGGAACAGGTCCAGAAGCCTGCAGATAAAAAGGTAATACATCCTGTAGTAAGACATGATGTCCTTCTATTCCTATGTTGCAGTATTCTTAGTGTGGGATTCCGTGTCTCAGGCAACCCGATTGTCTACTCCTATACAAAAGCTTCAGCCTGGTTGCTGTAGGTGCGTAGGATGTCACACGTAGGGCCATAAACCAGGGACCTTAAATGTGACGTCTGCATGCACAGACCGCTGAACTATTCAGCCGCAGACGATGTCACATTGATCGCTTTGCTACACTCTAAGACTTTTAAAAAGCTAAGTACCCCGTTGGGGAAATTTTCCATTTATTTTGCTTGAGCTTGGGTTAGCTGTAGATCTGAAGTAGTTAACTTCATTTTATCTGCAACCTGTGGGTATACAGATCCGAGCCAGCAACTTTTTTCTAGCATCTGCTCTGAGCTCCTCCCCTTACCCATAATGCCCTACCGTTTCCTATCTTCCCCCAAATCTCGTTTGCCGTGCCAGTAGTGTGCATCATGGTCTCCTATACTCTGAGCTAAAAAGGGGGATAGTAAGTGGAAATTTTTGCTTGTATCTAGGTGTGCTTGTCTAGGATTACCCTTCCTCCCCTTCTGTAGTAACGCGTTGGTCGTTAGTGTAAAAAAAAAAAAAAAAGTTTTTTGTATTAGAGTAGTAGTCAGGCCTGCCCTTCCCCTACCTCTGTGTGTTTTTTCTTTTTTTTTTTTTTTGGGAAGGTAGTACTTATACCTTTGAGTGCAGGACTATGGCTGACCAGCCAAAGCCTGTGTTCAAAAAATGTACAGTGTGGTGGCCATAAGCTTTCCCCTACTGATGGTCACACACTGTGTGTGATATGCTTAGGAGTGGCACATTTGTCCACTCAGTGTGCTGTCTGTTCAGGCTTCAACCCTAGGGCCCTTAGGGATCGTAAGGCCAAGCTAGTTACCAAAGGCCTTCTCCCTGTTGCCATGCTGGATTCTGCCTTGGCCTCTGTCGCTAGTGCACCACCCAGACAGGGACTCAACCTCTCTCTTCGTCTGGCGATGGGTCCGCGAAGGGCAGATCTTCATTCAGCGAGTCTGACAAAGATAAAGAAAAAGAGAAGGAAAAGGAAAGACGCAGAGAAGAAAGGGAGAAAAAGAAAGACCGGCATCGTAAGAGGATCCCCAGACAGGGATCACTTTCTCAGCCCTCCATCTAAGACCATGAGGCCTGTTTCTTCTTGGCTCCGGTCACAGTGTTTCTCACTGGAGCTGTTGGAACATTCGGACCCGAGGCCCTCCACCCCACTGTGCAGACTAGCCAGATCTGAGTCGGTGGCCTCTTCGAGGTCGACTCTGAGCCTATCGGACATGGATATGGACAGGATGATGCGGAGATTTCTTCAGACCCAAATTCAGATGCGAGTCTTGCCAGGTCCCTCTCCCTCTGGAGGGGCGACCTCCATGCCTCTTTTCCGCCCCATCACTCAACTGATCCGTGCTTTGGGACTCTTGGATCCGAGGTTCTTCAGAGCTGGTAGCTTGGCACCGACGGTTCCTCCAACCTTGACTCCGGGTGTTACCTTGAGTTCCTCGGGTCCGACTTGTTCGGATCCGAGTGACTCTCAGAGCTGTGGACAGTGAGTCGGACCCGGGGAATGGATTCTTCAGCTCTGACTCTTTCGGACCCGATCCATTCCCTCGGACCTCAGGCTACCCTGTCTTTGGCTCCGGTCCCCACTTCGGATCCGGGGAGGACTTCTCCCTTTGCCTTCGAAGTGGTGGAGAGGGTTCTCTCCCAGGGATTGAGACCCCAGCCCATCCCCTCTGATACCACCCAGGCCCCCCTGGATTTGGTGACGACTCCCTTCATCCTGTCTCAGGGACAGCCCATGCCAGAGAATCCCCAGGTCATTTTCCCCCGAGGAAACCCCTGCGGCTTGCGAATCCCCTTCTGAAAGTCCCATTGAAGAGGGCCACCGCAAGCGCAACTGCAAAAGGAGGCACTTGGACTCCCCCGAGTCCCTCACCACTGACTTAAATGAAGGCGAAAGTTCCCCCAGGTCACCTCCCGAAGACGTCTCCTTCGGAGAAATTATGGAGATCCTCCGCCAGAGGAAAGGTTGGTCAGCCCCAAAACCTTCTGGGGATGAGTCAGTGTTCCTGGAGGCCTTAGGCACGGGCCCATCTACTGCCTGGGTGTCCCCACCAGCAGACCCCTTGGTAGACCTCATCACCACGAGGGCATGGAAGGAGCCCGACACTGTAGAGCCCATCCCCAGATGTCCTGACAAGGTTTTATCTCTTCCTTCTGATAGACAACCTTGGTCGAAAGGAGCCCCAGTTGATGCTATGTTGGTCGCAGTGGCCACAAAGAAGGAAGTAGCACAGGAGAGTTCCTTAGTCCACCCTCCAGACAAGGAGTACAGATGTCCTTCAAGAATGCAACTGCAGTCCTGACATATGGGTTGTCCTGCCTCAGGCAGCTCTTCGGTCGGCCGGATTCCAAAGTCTGGGTCCTGCGTCGGCTGATGTCGCCTCCTCCCCGACGTCAGAGCGGCTGGGGTATAAAGGCATCCGCCGACGCCATCTTCTTCAGTCTTTCTTGCCGCGCGGTGCCCGAAGCAGAAGCAGTTCGCAAGTGCCGGTCGGTCAGCTCCTGTGTTTTCAGTTACCGAAGTCATCAAAAAGCTATGTACCCCGTTGGGGAACATTTTTCTTGCCTCAGCCGATGTCAGAAAAAATTGAAAAAGTTAATAATTGTTTGTCTTGTGGTAAACAAATACCTCATAAGGACTTCCATTCTTACTGCCTTCCCTGCCTGGGCCCAGACCACGACGTCTCGACCTGTGCTGCCTGTGCTTGCTTTAATAAGCGCACACTCAGGCACCGGGCAGAATTTGCCAAAGACTTTTTTGGCGAAACTTACGCTTATATCATGCCGTCGGAACAACCGACAGCACATATTTCCAAAAAACGTAAGGACCGGGACCAACATCCTCGGCCTGCGTCGTCCACCGATACCATGCCTAAGCCCTCCGCGAGTGCACCGGTCTCTTCGGAGGCGGTAATTCAACCGCTCCAGGCCGACGACACCGCTTTAATGCGTACTTCGGTCCCGGAGGTTTTCCCGGTGCCGGTTGTTGATTTTCCTCCCGAAACCGAAGCTCTAGATTTTCCTGACACCATACCAGTGGATAAAGTTATTCCTGCACGTGGGGCAGCTAGGCCTCCGGTCTTCATGTCCATCAAGGTCTTCACACTTGCTAAGGCTGCCAGCCAGGCTAAGGCCCATCCTAAATCTTTTTCCCAGGGCCCCTCTTCTGATAAACAGATCATGACTCTGGCTGCAGATCAAATCTCTCTTATCAGAGGTTCTCAGTCGCATCCAGACAGAGGTTCTCAGCTGCCTGCAGATAAAAGGCGTAGAACTGAGCAGACAGATACCCTCTCTTCAGATGAAGCCTCTAGGGATTCAGAGCACTCAGATACCCGGGAAGAATCCTTCCAGGCCTACGAGGACTCTGATGCTGAGGAATCAATTTCTTCTGCCTCTCCTCCAGAGGATATTTCTTTCGGAGAAGTTCTCCACTCCATGAGAGAACATTTTCAGTGGCAGGATCAGGAATTCTCTGACTCCAGGAAAAGGCTACGTACCTTCCTTAAGTTACCCCAGCACAGACCATTAGCTATTCCTCCAGTGTTGAATGTCTTGGATGATGTATACTCAGACTCCAGTGCTTCCCCTGATTCTCTCCCTCCTGCTCCTGTCAAGCCAGACAGATATTACAGGGTTCCTGAAACTCATAAGCATCTCTTTAAGGCCCACTCTGTGGATCTAGAAACTATTTCTCGGGGGCCCAAAGGAGTGGCTACTTCCTCGGCCTAAAACCCTTTGCCCGCGGACAGGGAATCTAGGTCCCTGGAGAGATGGGGCAAAAAAGTTTATACCTCTTCCACCCTTGCCATGAGGTCACTTAACTGTCTTTTTCATATGTTTGAGTACCAGGATTACTTAATGGATAATTTGCAGAAAAAGTTAGCCTCTCCTGAGCCTATAGATAGAAAGGCATTGCAGGATTTGGTTCATAATACTCAGCAGGTTAGCATTCATTTTCTTCAGTGTGGTTATGATGCATTGGAAGCTTCATGTAGGGCAGCTATGACAGGGGCCGTTATACGTAGACATGCTTGGTTGAAAGAACAGCCACTGCCAGACCATGTTAAAGTAAAGCTCCTGGATGCACCTCTGGAAAAACAGAAGCTTTTTGGTGCTAATGCACAGGATGTGTTGAAGTCTATTGAGGAAAAGGCTAAATCAGTACAGACAGTCAAGGATTTCCTCCAGGTTCAGCCACCCAAATTTAGCAGGAATTGGCCTTCAAAGAATTGGTCCTTTCCAGACACTGACAAGTTTCAAAGGGGAAAAAACAGGCGTGCTCGAGGTAGAGGGCAATACCGAGGCTCCTACAGGGGCCGCCAATGGCAACCACCAAATCAGAGAAGTGGCGCAGGGCGTTCAGCTGCACTACAGGGACAATCACAATGACTTGACTTTCACACCGCCGACCAAGGCTCAAAGATAAGCACCTCTAGGCGAAAAATTATCCTTATTCTCAAAGAACTGGCACATTTTAACCAAGGACAAATGGATTCTGGACATAGTAGACAAAGGTTACAAGTTCCACTTCCATACCTTACCAATGAGACAAGGCATGCCAAACCTGCCACAAAATCAAAGGGCAGAGGCACTCATACAAGTTTCAAAGCTGTTACAAATAAAAGCAATAGAAAAGGTTCCTCCTCAGGAACAAGGCCAGGGATTCTATTCAAGACTGTTCCTTGTTCCAAGAAAATAAAAGAAATGGAGGCCTATACTGGACTTGTCCGCTCTAAACACTTTTCTCATTGTGCCAAAATTCAAAATGCTGACGTTACAGCAACTCCTTCCCATGCTGGGCAAGGGGCCTTGGCTGGTTACTCTGGACCTCAAGGAGGCATACCTGCATGTCCCAATCAGACACAGTTGCAGAAGATACCTCAGATTTCTTGCAGGGTCAGAGCATTATCAATTCTCAGCATTGCCGTTTGGCGTATCTACTGCGCCCAGAGTATTCACGAAATGCCTGGCATCAGTAGTTGCACATTGCAGGTTCCAGGGGATTCAAATATACCCTTACCTGGATGACTGCCTTATACAAGCAGACAACAAACAAACCTTGATAAGAAACGTGGACTATGTCATTCAATTACTACAGGCTTTGGGATACACAGTCAACATTCAAAAATCAAGACTATTGCCATCCCAACAGATTATTTTTCTAGGAGCAAAACTGGACACACAATCACAAATGGCTTTCCTCACAGAGGAGAAACAAGAGCATTTACCAGATTACTTCAAAAGCCTAGCAAAGCTCACCCAGCTGACTGCAAGGAAGATCCTGCAGGCCCTGGGGTTCATGGCATCTTGCATTCTTCTGATCCCTCTGGCAAGACTACACATGAGAAAGCTGCAATGGTACCTAAAAAGCTTATGGTCTCAACACAGCCACAATCTAGAAGACGTAATAGCACTCATTCCATGCCTGCAAAGGGAATTTTTGTGGTGGGCTCAAGCAAGTCATTCAAACAAAGGCATGTCTTTCAACAAAGCTCTAGCAAGTCAAATCATTACAACAGACGCCTCATCATGGATGGGGGGCACACATGGAGGGCAGATGCATTCAAGGGCAATGGACTCCCAGGGAAATGCATCTGCACATAAATCAAAAAGAGATGTTGGCAGTGATACATGCAATAGAGGCCTTCGGAAAATCCCTTCAACAAGGTCATCTGCTAATAAGGACAGACCACACCACTGTCATGTGGTATATAAACAAGCAGGGAGGCACTCATTCGTATCCCCTCTGCAGACTAACAATGACTCTTTGGGAAAAGTCCCTGAAACTGAACATCCACTTGCAATCCCAGTTTGTTCCAGGCAAGGACAATGTTCTGGCGGACAGGCTGAGCAGAAATTTCTTGGATCCACATGAATGGATGCTGCATCCACACATTTTCTCACAAATAACAAATGCATGGGGAAGACCGGACATAGATCTCTTTGCTTCTCACCTCAATCATCACCTGGAGAAGTTCTGCTCAAGGATGCACCATCCTCTAGCCTGGAGAACGGATGCTCTCTCCTTCAGCTGGAATTCCCTAACAATTTATGCATTCCCTCCTCTACCATTACTGACCAAGGTGTTACTGAAGATCAAAGCAGAACAACCAAAAGGAATTTTGATAGCTCCAGACTGGCCAAGGCAGCACTGGTATCCATTGCTACTGAGCATAACTCACACCCAACCGTGGCCCTTGCCTCAATGGCCTCTGCTCCTAACTCAGCACAATTACAGGACTGTTCATCAAAACCTGCAAACATTGCAGCTGACAGCTTGGAGGGTTCCATGACTTTGACCCATATCTCTCTCTCCGAAAAAGTTCAAGAAATCTTGCTGGAAGCACGCAGACCTTCCACCAGAAAAACCTATTCGGCCAAGTGGAAGAGATTCATCATCTGGAATGCCAACAAGGGTCAGGATGCATCAGTAATGAGCATACCACAGATATTAGAATACTTGGCAGAAATGTTTCATAGTGGCCTCTCATATTCTTCCATTAAAAGTCACGCTTCAGCAATCTCAGCAAAATACAACTGTGACCCACCTGTGTTTTCGCATCCCTTGCTAAGACAGTTTCTAAGAGGGATAAAGAATATCAAACCTCCCAGAAAACCACCAGTACCTGCAATTTCTTTCCTGGAAAACAGTTTTCCTGTTGGCAATAACCTCAGCAAGGAGAGTTTCGGAGATACAGGCCCTCATGAAAGAATCTCCATTCCTCATTTTTCATCAGGACAGGGTTTCTTTAAGAACCAATCCTTCTTTTATGCCAAAAGTGATATCCAGGGTGTCTCTAAATCAAGCAATTCACCTGCCTAGTTTCTTCCCCAATCTTCAAAATAAAGGGGAAAAGCTGCTGCACACTTTGGACATTCACAGACAACTGCGCTACTACTTGGACAGAACAAAGGCCAACAGAAAGTCTGACCAACTATTTGTAGCTTACTCTCCTGGAGTACAAGGAAAAGCAATTTCCAAACAAACTATTTCAAAATGGATTGGACATTGCATCAGAGTTTGTTATTCCTACCATGGAAAGGGTGTGCCAGCCAATGTCAGACCACACTCCACCAGAGCTACAGCCACCTCCACAGCCTTCCTAAGAGGGGTGGCTACAAAGGACATTCTAGAAGCTGCTACATGGAGCTCCGTGCATACATTTTCCAAGCACTACAACCTCCCCTTATATTCCAGATCCCGAGCAGGCTTTGCTTCGGCAGTCCTGCAGGGCATTTTAGCTTCACCATCCTTATCTTAGAGCCTACCACCCCCAGCTTGGCTATGGTATTCAACCCATATGTAAGGACTGCAGTTGCATTCTTGAAGGGCATAGTACAGTTTTGTACCTACCATAAATGTAGATGTCCGATAGATATGCAACTGCAGTCAGGTTTTCCCTCCCTCCTTCCCCTCTGTGCATTGGGTCCACTTTCCTCCTTTTATACTTAGCTGGGGATATCTGTTATGGTGTTTATGTTTATTGCTATTGTGTATGTCTGGAATTTTTTATCCAGTTCTATTTTTTGCCTTCCTTGGAGGGCACCTGGCATCTGGGGCAAGAAACACTGAGGAAGATGGCGTCAGCTGATACTTTTATACCCCAGCCGCTCTGACGTCGGGGAGGAGGCGACATCAGCCGACGTCGGACCCAGACTTTGGAATCCGGCTGACCGAGGGCTGCCTGAGGCAGGACAACCCATATGTAAGGACTGCAGTTGCGTATCTATCGGACATCTACATTTATGGTAGGTACAAAACTGTACTTTGTGTACACTTACCATAAATGTAGATGTTCGAGTGTATTCACTGTTGTATTCTGGGTTACCCACCCGCCATCCCCCATTCTATACCTTTTCTTTCCTTCACTATACTCAAAAGCCTTTGTGGTGCATTTGTTTTCAGTTGAAGGTAAAGTTTGTTTCTAAAAATGCATTTATATATTTACTGTTTATTTATATGTATATTTTTGTGCCCCATTTGGGGAGCACTTGACATCTGGGGCAAGAAAAACTGAATAAAATGGCGTCTGCTGCATGTTTTATACCCCTGACAACCTGACGTCATGGAAGAGGAGACAGCAACCGATGCAGGACCCAAGACTTTGTTATTCAGGCCGACTGGGGGCAATGTGCCAGCAGATTACCCCAAATGTAATGACTGCAACAGTGAATACACTCTTAACATCTACATTTATGGTAAGTGTACACAACTGTACTTTATGATGCCGCAGAGACCTCTGCTAGATCTGTATGTTCTGCTTCAGTTCTCCACAGATACTCTTGGCTTCAGCTCCAACCACTCCCAGAAGATTTCAAATCTAAAATTGTGGATGCCCCATTAGACCATAACCTTTTGTTTGACAAACAATCTGCAGAACTTTTTAAAAACCTGCAGGAGAAAAGTAAGGAGCTGCAAGACTTCAAACATTTGCTTGTCTGTCTTATTCCTAAGTACTAGAGGAATTATCCTGCAAAGACTTACTTTGTCAGGAGAACAACTTCCTCTGGCACCCTGTCCTTTACCGGGCACAGGAGAGGAACCAGGAGACAAACCTGCTCCAGACTTGTTACCTCACAACCTACTCCAAGACAGCCTTTTCAGGATAGAAGTGCACCCAACAATGTGTGACTGGCTTGCCCATCTGCCTTTGTCAGCCCGCCTCTCCCACTGCCTCCTCTTTTGGAAAAACATCACATCAGACCAGTGGGTGCTGACTATCATTCAGAATGGATACTTCCTTTCTTTGAAGGAAAATAGCCATCCCTCTTCCACCCAAAAATCAAATCCACTTCTTTCCTCACAGTTCTACTAGAACTCCTAAGATTAGGAACAATAGAAGCTGTCCCTCCTGGGCAGAAAGGAAAAGGGTTTTATTAAAGACTCTTTCTGGTCCCCAAAAAAGATGGGCCTTGGAGACCAGTACTAGACCTATCTTTCCTAAACCAATTCCTAACAGCACCATCATTCAGGATGATATCCCTTCAAACTCTTCTCCCTTTTAACTCAGCCCAGGCCTACGTGGCCACTCTAGATCTAAAGGAGACTTATCTCCATATTCCCATAAAACCCTCCAATAGAAAATTCTTAAGTTTTGCTGGATCCTGCTCTCCTTTTCAGTGTACAGCCTTGCCCTTTGGTTCATCTACTGCACCCAGGGTGTTAGAAAATGTCTAGCCCCAGCCATTACTTACTGCAGGACCAAAGGTGTCCAAATCTATCCCTAGCTAGACAACATCCTCCTTCTAGCAGAAACAGAAGACCTCCTCCAAAATCATTTCAGCTTCACCACCTCCCCTTCTACAAAACCCAAGTTTCACCCTCAACTTAAACAAATCCTCCTTATTCCCACAGCAAGACAAAATCTTTCTGCGCTGCAGTATCAGGACAGACCTGATGCGGGCTTTCCTTCCCCAGGACAAAGTTCTGTTACTCTCCAGTCACTTTCAAAACCTTTTACTAGCTCATCTGCAAGACAATTCCTGCACTCCTGGGGCTGATGGCAGCCACCGTCCCTATGCTTCCCCTAGCAAGAATGCACATGCGAAAGCTCTAGTGATACCTGAAAAACATGTGGTCACAACACCAACACTCCCTAGAGCAACAAATTCCCATTCTACCCTACCACGAAACAGAACCAAGGTGGTGAATTCAACAAGTCCTTCACAACCCAGGACTACCACTTAAAATCCCCTTCCCAACACAATGTATGCATACAGATGCATCAGACCTAGGGTGGGGAGCCACCTTCAAAGGTTTCAGGGTACAGGAGGCATGGAATCCTACCCTTCAAAAGAAGCATGTCAGTGTCAGGGAAATGACTGCAGTTCTTCTGCCCCAGAGGCTTTTCTTCCTATTCTCCGACCGGGCCCCCTTCAAATATTCACGAACACCACAATTATGTGGTATCTCAACAAACAAGGGAGGGACCAGAGCTGATCTCCTATGCAGAATAACTATACACATTTGGGACCTCGCCTCCAGGCACAACTTAACCCTGCAGGCCTCATACATCCCCTCTCAGGGCAACAAACAAGCTGATATATGATATTTTCAGCAGAACATCCTTTTACACAGCACGAGTGGATGTTGAACAGGGAGATCTTTCTAGACATTGTCCACTGGTGGGGCACACCTCAAATGGATCTGTTTGCCTCTCCCCAGAATAGACAATTGAACAAATTCTGCATCAAGAATCATTCTCCACTTGCCTGGAGGATGAATGCCATCAGCATTTCATTGAAGAGACTGTTTCTATACACTTGTTCACCCTTCCCACTAATCCAAAAGGTCCTACTGAAAATTTGGAAGGACAAACCAAAAGTCTTGCTGGTGACTCCCTGCTGACCAAGGCAGCACTGGTTCCCCCCTACTTCTCTCATTAGCCAAGGGCAGTTACCACAAATTACCCCACAAGGTGAACCTACTCGCACAACAAAAGGGAACTCTAATTCACCCTCACCAAGAGATGTTAGGTCCAACACTCAGGGTGATAAACTTCTAATCCCTTTCAGACACCACTATTCTGAGGACATGCTTATAGTTCTGAGGGACTCCAGGAAATCATATTTATCAAAATGGGAGAGATTCTCCAAATGGTGTCTACATAAGGGCAGGGACCCCGGCCAGGCAGACCCATCCTTAGTCCTTGCTTGTGTGTGTGAACTCATTAAGGATGGCCTTTCCTACTCTTCAGTGAAAGTCCACCTTAAAGCCATTTCAGCCTATCTACCTCTAGATCCCCTTTGCTGTCAGGGCTGGATGTAAAACTTTTCCTGAGAGGGGTCTTACACATCAGACCACCTAGAAAACCCATCCCACCACCCTGGGACCTCAACTTTGTTCTGGAAAAACTAGCACAGGCCCCATTTGAACCAGCTAGCAGTGCTACTGTATAAATGTGTACATGGAAGACTAACAGAAAATGGAACTGGTACTAAACCAAGTAGTAAAAAAATAAAGTCCAAACCACCCCACTGGTAATAAAATCGATTCTTTTTACTTCCAACCAACTGTGGTTGGAAGTAAAAAGAATCGATTTTATTACCAGTGTGGTGGTTTGGACTTTCTTTCTTTAGTACATGGAAGACTACTGATGGTGATTATTACTTTCTCTAGGAGATTGTCAGAGTTGCAGGCTGTCATGGCCTGCCCTCGTACACTACCTTCCACAAGGATAGGGTGACCCTACGTGCACTAACCCTTCCTTCATGTCTGAAGTGGTCAACAAACTGTCCTTAAATCTGTCCATTCACCTTCCTTCTTCCCCCCTCCAACTAATAGTGAGAGGATTCTCCATTCCCTGGATGAACACAGACAACTTAGATTCTACCTAGCCAAAATTAAGTCCTTCAGAAACTCTAACCAACGGTTTGTCTCCTTCCATCCCAGAGCTCTGGACAAGGCAGTCTCCAAACAGTCTTTCATGTTGGATCAGAAAATCCATTTCCTTTTGCTACTCACACCATGGCAAGCACTTACCCCAAGGGGTGAGAGCTCAGTCTACCAGAGGCATAGCTACTTCCCCAGCCTTCCTCAAAGGGCTGGACACAGCATCCATTCTGGAAGCAGCCACCTGGTCCACGATTCACACCTTCACCAAACACTACAAATTGGACCACGTCTCCAGAGCCAGGGCAGGTTTTGCTAGAGCAATCCTGCAGGGGTTTCTGGAATCTTCCACTTCTGCCTCCACCCTTCCCACTAATTAAGCTGTGGTACTCTGACATTAAGAGTACTGCAACGTAGGAATAGAAAGACATAGAATAGTTGTGTAAAATCTTACCATACCCATAGATGTTCTCTTCCATGTTGCAGTATTCCTTCCCTTCTGCCAACCCCGTCTTTAGTTTGGACTATGGACATAATTCTTAGTCACTAGGAAGCTCTACCCTTCACCAAGAGCAGACTAGCCAGCATATAACACTTGACACTTTTGGCTGACATCACTTGTTACTCTTTTTGGAACTTCTGACTGTCCTTCAAGTTCTGAGGTCTGTGCATGCAGTTGTCACATTTAAGGTCCCTGGTTTATGGCCCTAAGTGTGATGTCCCACGCACCTACAGCAACCAGGCTTAAGCATTTGTATAGGAGCCAACGTTTAGGTTGCCTGAGGTGGGGAATCCCACACTAAGAATACTGCAACATGGAAGAGAAGGACATCTATGTTTATGGTAAGATTGCACACAACTATTCTATCTAAGGTTGTTGTCTTAATTTGGTCTTCAACCTGTGGGTTCCTTGATCTGGCACAGATTTGACGGCCGCATACCCAACGTCTTGATCCAAGCTCCTCCCCTACCCACAATGCCCCTGTCACCTTCCTTCCTTCAGATCTCATTTTCCGCCATCATGGTTACATCATGATACGTTGCTTTGCGCTTCTTTTTAGGTAAGAGTTATATTTCCCTTTTTTGCTAAATTTTCCCTGTTTAACATTTACCTTTTCTATTTTCCTACCCTCCCCTACCACACGTAACCATTGGTTTAAAAAAAAGTCTCTCCCCCCCCCCCCTTTTTCAAGCGTATGTGTGGGGTTTTTGTTGGGTTTCTCTGCCATGTCTGAGACCCTGAAACCTGTGTTTCAAAAGTGCACGGAGTGTGGCCATAAGCTCTCCCCAGCTGATAGCCACACTCTGTGCGTGGTATGCTTTGGGGCAGCGCACCTTGAGAACTCCTGTTCCATCTGTGCCAGGTTTAATCCCTGAGCACTGATGGACAGGAGAAACAAGTTAATCTTAAAAGGGCTTCTTCCCTGTCCTTCCACCAAGGCACAGGCCTCTTCTGCTGTTCCATCCCGGTCTCTGGGACTCAACCTCCCGCCAAGAGGCCCGGGGATGGAGATAAGTTGTCTAAGCATAGGGTAGGCCCAAGAAGCGATCCACGGGTCACTCTGGTCTGGTGGCCCCTCCTCCCAAAGTTAGGTCTGCCCCAAGGTTGAAGTCTCCCCGTCTCCATTCCGCCCACTTTTCCCCAGAGGAGTTTTGGACCCAGTCACCAGCGCAGGCTTCCTCTCACGACACTCTAGGCCAGTGTCTGTGACCACCTCGTCTTGTTCCACCGGCAGTCTTTCTGAAGCGCAGATGGACAGGACGATGCAAAGTTTATCCACACCCAGATCCAGTTGGGAGTCTTGCCCGCCCCCCTCTCCCTCCGGAGCTGGGGGAATGCAGTCTGTGTTCATCCCTATATCTCCTTTTCCAATCCGGCTCCCGGTTTCGGAGTCCTTGGATCCAAGGACACACTGCGTCGAGGGGTCGGATTCAATGGCACCTTGCACCTTGACACCTGCTATGGCCTTAAGCAGGTTGAGCAGCTGAGATCCATCCGTCTCTCGGAGCTGTAGCCTTGGCGCCATATCTGAGGGAACAGTGTCTGGTACGAGCTTTTTGTAGCAGAGCCTTCCGTTAGACATCTTGGCTCTGACTCCCCTGTCTGGTCAGAGGGATATGGCTTTGAACATCTCCCCTTCTCTGTTCACCTTCAGCTTCCGATGTGGTGGAGAACGTCCTCTGGGTTCCATCAAGACCGTTGACTGTCTCATCTTAGGAGTCCGTCCTGGCTCCCTCCATTTCAGGTGCGGGTCCAACCATCCTGCTATCTCAGGAACAGCCTGTAGTCTGTATGCCCCAGGGTACCCCTTCTTAGGAGCAGCAAGCCATTGGTGAGTCCTCCTCTGATTCCTCCACTGAGGAGGCTCTTCGCAAATGCAAAAGGAGGCACTTGTATTCCCCACCGTTGTCACTGACTGAAGATACTGAATTGGAGTAAGGGGAAGGTTCCCCCGATCACCCCCCCCCCCCCCCAGGACATCTCCTTCGGAGACATTATGGAAATCCTACACCAGCATGGTGGGTGTTCTGTCCATGAACCTAACTCAGACGAATCCATGTTCCTGGAGGCTTTTGGCACAGGACCCTCTACTTCATGGGTGTCCACTCCTGCGGATCCCTTGGTAGATCTGATTACATCTCTGGTGTGGAAGGAACCGGATATGGTGGATTCCCTTCCCATCCTCCCTGACAAGGTTTTGAGTCCCCCTTTCGACAGAACTGGTTGGCATAAAGGATTCCCAGTTGATGCCATGATGGTGGCAGCTGCCACAAAGAAGGAGCTTACTCAGGAGAGCTCTATGGTCCACCCTCCAGACCAAGAGTTCAGGATGATGTATGGTTTTGGGAAGTGGGTGTATGTTTCAGAGACATTTTCTGTCCAGGCGCTGAACTACCTGCCACATGCGATTAGGCTGCAGCGAGACCTGGTCAAGGAGGTCGCTGAGTCTACCCCAGGGTCCATGGCGGTGGCGAACAAAAAAATTGATGTCCTTCAAGAATGCAACTGCAGTCATAACATATGGGTTGTCCTGCTTCAGGCAGCCCTCGGTCGGCCGAATTCCAAAGTCTGAGTCCGGCGTTGGCTGGTGTCACCTCCTCTCTGACATCACAACGGCTGGAGTATAAAGGCATCGGCCGACGCCATCTTCAGTCTTTCTTGCCGCGCGGTGCCCGAAGCAGAAGCAGTTCGCAAGTGCCGGTCGGTCAGCTCCTGTGTTTTCAGTACCGAAGTCATCTAAAAGCTAAGTACCCCGTTGGGGAACATTTATTCTTGCCTCAGCTGATGTCAGAACAAATTGAGAAAGTTAATAATTGTTTGTCTTGTGGTAAACAAATACCTCATAAGGACTTCCATTCTCTCTGCCTTCCTTGCCTGGGCCCAGACCACGACATCTCGGCCTGTGCTTGCTTTAACAAGCGCACTCTCAGGCGCCGGGCAGAATTCGCCGAGGACTTTTTCGGTGAATCTTTTGCATATATCATGCCGTCGGATCCACCGACAACCCAATCTGCTAAAAAACGCAAGGACCGGGACTGCCACCCTCGGCCCGCGTCCACTACCGATGCCACTCCTAAACCCTCTGCTAGTGCTCCGGTCCCTTCGGAAGTGGTAAATCCACCGCTCCAGGCCGATGACACAGCGTTAACACGACCTTCGGTCTCGGAGATTTCTCCGGTGCCGGTTGTTGATTTTCCTCCGGAAACCAAAGTTCTGGATCTATCCGACACCATTCCTGTGGACAAGGTTACGCCTGCACGTGGGGCTGCTAGGCCTCCGGTATCCATGTCCATCAAGGCCTTTGCACGTGCTAAGGCCGCCAGTCAGGCCAAGGCCCATCCTAAACCTGCTGCCCAGACCCCTTCATCTGATAAGCAGATCATGTCTCTGGCTGCAGATCTTATTTCCCTTATCAGGGGGACTCAGCCTCATCCAGACAGGGGTTCTCAGCCTCCTGCAGAGAAGAGGCCTAGAACAGAGCAGGCGGATGACCTCTCTTCGGATGAAGCCTCTGGGGATTCTGAGCCTTCTGATACCCAAGAAGAATCCTTCCAGGCCTACGAGGACTCTGATGCTGCGGAATCAATTCCCTCTGCCTCCCCTCCAGAGGATTTCTCTTTTGGTGAAGTCCTGCATTCCATGAGAGAACATTTTCAATGGCAGGGTCAGGAATTCTCTGACTCTAGGAAAAGGCTTTGTACCTTCCTCAAGCTCCCTCAGCGCAGACCTTTGGCTATTCCACCTGTTATGGATGTTTTGGATGATGTTTTCTCTGACTCCAGTGCTAACCCTGACTCTCTTCCTCCGGCTCCTGTCAAGCCGGACAGATATTATAGGGTCCCTGACACTCACAAGCACCTCTTTAAGGCCCACTCTGTGGATCTAGAAACTATTTCACAGGGCCCTAAGGGAGTGGCTACCTCCTCTGCCAAAAACCCTCTGCCAGCGGACAGAGAAGCTAGGTCCCTGGAGAGATGGGGTAAAAAAGTATACACCTCTACTACCCTAGCCATGAGGTCTCTTAACTGCCTTTTTCACATGTTTCAGTACCAAGATTTTCTCCTGGATGATTTACAGAAAAAGTTAGCCTCTCCTGAGCCTATTGATAAAAAGGCATTGCAGGATCATATACATAACACTCAGCAGGTTAATAACCATTTTCTTCAGTGTGGTTATGATGCACTGGAAGCTTCATGTAGGGCAGCTATGACTGGGGCTGTGATACGTAGACATGCTTGGTTAAAGGATCAGTCTTTGCCTGACCATGTTAAAGTAAAGCTACTTGATGCACCTCTGGAAAAACAGAAGCTTTTTGGTGCTAATGCACAGGATGTACTGAAATCCATAGAGGAAAAAGCAAGGATTTCCTTCAGGTTCAGCCACCCAGGTTCAGCAGAAACTGGCCCTCAAAGAATTGGTCCTTCCCCGGCTCAGACAAGTTTCAAAGGGGAAAAAGCAGATGTGCCCGAGGTAGAGGGCAATACAGAGGATCTTACAGGGGCTGCCAATGGCAACCTCCAAATCAAAGAAGTGGCGCAGACAGTTCAGCTGCACCACAAGGACAATCACAATGAATTGACTTTTGTACCGCCTACAAGGGTTCAGAGAGAAGCACCTTTGGGCGGAAAATTATCCTTATTCTCTCAAAACTGGCATATTTTAACCAAGGACAACTGGATTCTGGATTTGATAGACAAAGGTTACAGATTCCACTTCCACACATTACCAATAAGACAAGGCTTGCCAAACCTGCCACATCATCAAAGGGCAGAGGCGCTCACTCAAGTTTCCAAGCTGTTAAGTGTAAAAGCAATAGAAAGTGTTCCTCCTCAGGAGCAAGGCCAGGGATTTTATTCAAGACTGTTACTTGTTCCAAGAAAAGAAAACAAATGGAGATCCATACTGGACTTGTCAACTCTAAACACTTTTCTCATGGTGCCAAAGTTCAAAATGCTGACATTGCAGAAACTCCTTCCCATGTTGGGCAAGGGGTCTTGGTTGGTCACTCTGGACCTCAAGGAGGCATACCTGCATGTCCCAGTCAGACAAAGCTGCAGAAGATACCTCAGATTTCTTGCAGGGACAGAGCATTATCAATTCTCAGCATTGCCGTTTGGCTTATCTACTGCGCCCAGAGTGTTCACGAAATGCCTGGCATCAGTAGTGGCACACTGCAGACTGCAGGGGATTCAAATATACCCCTACCTGGACGACTGCCTCATAGAAGCAGACAACAAACAAACCTTAAAAGAAAATTTGGACTATGTCATGCATCTACTGCAGGCCTTGGGATACACAGTCAACATTCAGAAGTCAAAACTACTGCCATCCCAACAGATTATCTTCCTAGGAGCCAAACTGGACACAGAAAACCAAATGGCCTACCTCACAGAGGAAAAACAGCAGCAGTTACCAGAGTACTTCAAAGGCCTAGCAAAACTCACCCAGCTGACTGCAAGGAAAATTCTGCAGGCCCTGGGGTTCATGGCATCTTGCATCCTTCTGATACCTTTGGCAAGACTTCATATGAGAAAGCTGCAATGGTATTTGAAAAACTTATGGTCTCAACACAGCCAAAGCCTAGAAGACATAATCCCACTTATTCTATGTCTACAAAAGGAATTTTTATGGTGGGCCCAAGCCAGTCACCTAAACAAAGGCATGTCTTTCAACAAACCTCAAGCAGGCCAAATGATTACAACAGACGCCTCAGACCTTGGATGGGGGGCGCACATGGAGGGCAGATGCATTCAAGGTCTTTGGTCGCCAAAGGAAAGACATCTGCACATAAACCAAAAGGAGATGTTGGCAGTGATACGTACAATCGAAACTTTCCAAAAATCACTACAAGGGCATTTGCTAATAAGGACAGACAACACCACGGTCATGTGGTACATAAACAAGCAGGGAGGCACTCATTCTTATCCCCTCTGTAGACTTACAATGCTTCTCTGGGAAAAATCTCTGAGCCTGAAGATGCATTTGCAATCCCAGTTTGTACCAGGCAAGGACAATGTACTGGCGGACAAGCTGAGCAGAAACTTTATGGATCCACACAAATGGATGCTGCACCCTCACATTTTCTCTCAACTGACGAAGACATGGGGAAGGCCGGACGTAGACCTTTTTGCTTCCCACTTAAATCATCACCTGGAAAAGTTCTGCACAAGGACTCGCCATCCTCTAGCTTGGAAAACGGATGCTCTCTCCTTCAGCTGGAATTCTCTAAAAATTTATGCTTTCCCTCCTCTGCCTCTGCCGACCAAGGTGATACTGAAGATCAAAGCAGAACAACCAACAGGCATCTTGATAGCTCCGGACTGGCCAAGGCAACACTGGTACCCATTGCTATTGACCATAACTCGGACCAAACCATGGCCTCTGACCCTATCACCCCTGCTCTTGACACAACACAATTACAGGACTGTACATCAAGACCTGAAAACATTACATCTGACAGCCTGGAGGCTACCTTGATTTCTCCACCTAACTCTCTTTCCAAATCAGTTCGAGATCTTGCTGGAAGCACGCAGACCTTCCACCAGGAAAACCTATTCAGCCAAGTGGAAGAGATTCAGCATCTGGAATGCCAACAGGGGTCAGGACACAGCATTACCAAATATACTTCAGATATTAGAATACTTGGCAGAACTATTTCATACTGGACTCTCATACTCTTCAATAAAGATTCATGCCTCAGCAATCTCAGCAAAATACAACTGTGACCCTCCAGTGTTTTCACATCCTCTGCTAAGACAGTTTCTAAGAGGGATAAAGAATATCAAACCTCCCAGAAAACAGCCAATACCTGCATGGGACCTCAATTATGTGTTGGAAAAATTAACTCTTCCTCCATTTGAACCAGCAGCAACTTCAGAAATGCAGTTTCTTTCATGGAAGACTATCTTCTTATTGGCAGTCACATTTGCAAGAAGAGTTTCGGAGATACAGGCACTCATGGCAGTGCCTCCCTTCCTCATTTTTCATTAAGACAGAGTTTCTCTAAGAACAAATCCTACATTCATGCCAAAAGTTATTTCCAGGGTGTCTCTAAATCAAGCTATTCACCTGCCTACATTCTTCCCCAATCCTCAAAATAGGGGGGGAAACTTCTCCATACTTTGGACATACACAGGCAACTACGTTACTACTTGGACAGAACTAAGGCCACCAGGAAGTCTGACCAACTGTTTGTAGCCTATGCTGCTGGAGTACAAGGAAAAGCAATCTCCAAACAAACAATTTCAAAATGGATTGGACATTGCATCAGATTCTGCTATTCATTCCATGGAAAAGGTGTGCCAGCCAATATTAGGCCACATTCCACCAGAGCTTTAGCCACTTCCACAGCTTTCCTAAGAGGAGTGGCAACAAAGGACATTTTAGAGGCTGCTACATGGAACTCCATGCATACATTTACCAAGCACTACAACCTGCCTTTATACTCCAGATCCCGAGCAGGCTTTGCTTCGGCAGTCCTGCAGGGGATTTTAGCTACACCATCATTATCTTAGATCCATCCACCCCCAGCTTGGCTATGGTATTCAACCCATATGTTATGACTGCAGTTGCATTCTTGAAGGACATAGTACAGTTTTGTATCTACCATAAATGTAGATGTCCGATAGATATGCAACTGCAGTCGGATTTTCCCACCCTCCTACCCCTCTGTATCCTTCTTTTTGGGTCCCTACCCCTTTTCCCATTAGCTGGGGGTATTTCCTATGGTGTATCTGTTTATTACTGTTGTGCATGTTTGGGATTATTTTTATCCATTTACCAAATTTAGCCTTCCTAGGAGGGCACCTGGCATCTGGGGCAAGAAACACTGAAGAAGATGGCGTCGGCCGATGCCTTTATACTCCAGCCGTTGTGACGTCGGAGAGGGGGCGACACCAGCCACGGACCCAGACTTTGGAATTCGGCCGACCGAGGGCTGCCTGAGGCAGGACAACCCATATGTTATGACTGCAGTTGCATATCTATCGGACATCTACATTTATGGTAGGTACAAAACTGTACTTTCTCCCAAATGGTCACCCTGACATCTGTTGCTAGCACCTCTATGCGTTTCCTTTCCTGTGTAACAGAAGGTGTCGCTAGAGCTGCCGGCACTGGCGTTGTCATCAGGCATCATGCCTGGCTCCTGTTATGTGCATTTTTAGGAACCTATTAAGGTGTCCTTTACGAATGCCCCATACAATGGTTCCTCCCCTTTTGAGGAGACTGTATGTGACAACCTAGTCCAGAGTGAGAAGGGCAGGAAGACTCTGCCGTCGGGAACCACTTTTCGGTCCTTCAGCGATCCTCTTCCAGGGATTAGCGAGGGACAAAGAAGATGTGGTTCGGGAAATCTGAGTTTCTCCCAGGACACTCAGGACATGCCTTCCCCAGAGGCAGAGGGGGATTTGACAAACGACGCCCTAGAGGCAGAGGGGATCCAAGAAATTAAGGGTCTCTAGAACCTTTCTCGGACAGACCCGCACAGCAGCCCTGAAGGATTGCCCAACTGCTCATCTCTGGAGGCAGTCGGGGGGGGGGGGGGGTTGCCTGTTGCTACACCTAACTGCTTTTGGAGTCCATCACAGAAGATCGGTGGGTGTTGCAGATTATATCCAGAGGCTGTTCAGTCCCCTTTCTAAAGTTAGCTCTACCACCCAGACGCTTCCTGGATGTTCCACGCACTCACAGGGAGGATGCAGCACTTTAAATTACAAAGCTGCTAGAAAAATGGGTCATCCAACACGTCTCCCAAGACCAGTCCAGATTAGGCATTTATTCCAGGTTTTGTTTAGTCCCAAAGAAGACAGGGGACCCAAGAACAATTCCTGATCTATCCATCTTGAACCTGTCAGTGGCTTATATGAAATTTTGGATGGTCACCCTTCAGTCTATCCTGCCCTTCCTGCAGGAGAACAATTGGATGTGCTTGATCAACCACCAGGATGCACATACTACTACATCAATATGGACAGGCACTCTCCTCCACTTCCAGCTGGGAGCCAGTCATTACTAGTGTCGAGCGCTCCTCTTTGATCTCACCACAGCCCACAAGGTGTTCACCAAAGTGATGGCAGTAGTAGTGGCTCACCTGAGACTCCAGGGCATACAGGTCTTCCTTACCTGGACGGTTGTCTCCTTGCTGCCCCTTCCAAACATCAGCTCTGTCTAGCAGGGGATTACTTTTTTCTCCTAGCCCAGCGGTTGGGCATCACCATCATTCTCAGCAAGTCTTTACTGGCCCTGGTTCAGGTATTAGATTTCATAGGTGCTCGGTTGGACACAATTGAAACAAAAGTCTTTCTTACCTTAGAGAGGATGCAGTGACTGAAACTTCATGTCCTGGGCATCCTTCAAGCTCAACCATTGGCAGAAATAATATTAATATGAGTGTTGGGGTCCATGGTGGGCCACAATCAGTCTCTTGCCTCTGGCATGCTTTCACGTGTGGGTTCTTCAGTCGACTGTTGCATTCCAGTGGTCCGTGTTAGACTTTCCATTGTCTCACCTAGTCTGAATCTCTCAGTTGTGCAGGAACTCTCTTCTGTGGTGGTTACATTCTCCAGACCTTCTTCAGGGTCATCCCTTTCTCCCCGCAATTCCCTCAGCCACAGTGACCATGAACGCCTCCTTGCTAGGGGGGAGGGCACAGCTTGGGAAGGACAGTCCAGGGCATGTGTTCCCCTTATGAGACCAGATTGCATATCAGTGTCCTGGAGATGAGGGTGGTGCTTCTAACATTGCAGGCTCGTCATGCCCATCTTCCCCCAGGAATGATTGCTATCCAGACAGACATGCAAGTGGTCTGGTACATCAGCAAACAAGGGCGAGCCAGGTCTTACCCTTTGTCGCGAGGCCATGAGAGTGGGGGAGTGGGTGATCTTCACCAGACGTTTTCTGGTGGCAGCGCACATTCTGGGGAGGTCCAACATTTTACCAGACAGTCTCAGCAGGTCTATTCTGTTGCCTTATGAGTGGTATCTGAATCCTTCATTAGTGAAACAGGTCTTTTCAAGTGGGGCCAGCTTTGCTGTGATCTCTTTGCCTCTCCTTCCAACACGAAGTGCAGCGGGTTTTTTTGCTCTGAATTCCCCTCTGTGGTAAGCCCAAACAGAGATGTTCTGTTTCATGCTTGTCCCCCTGGTCTTCTGTATGCCTATCCTCCTCTTTCCTTAATTCCAAAATTCCTTCAGAAAGCTTGCAGGCTGGGAAGCCTAGTAATCCTCATTGCCCCATTCTGGCCTCACTAAATCTGGTTTCCCTCTCTGTACTCTCATCTGGCGGCTCCTCCATGGCTGTTGGCTCCATTTCCGGATCTCATTTCTCATCCTTCACGAATTCCCCAGCCAGACCTAGGCAGTCTGAAGCTTTTACCGCCTGGTTGCTGCAGTTCCCCTGATTGTTGGGACTCCCGGTTTACCTTCACCTGTCAAAAAAATCCTGGTGGCTCCTCATAAATCTTCCACCAGAAAGGTTTGCTCCAGTAAATGGAGACTTTTTTCATTCTGGGCCTCAAGGCATGCCATAGATCCTTCACTGCTCTAGTCTTCTCAGTTTTGGCATTCTTAGCAGAGATCTTCCAACAAGGTGCTAGTTTTTCTGCAGTCAAGGTTCAACTTGCAGCGATTTCTAATTTTCATGTGGGGCATAATATGGCTTCCTTAGCTTCTAAGCTCTGCAAAGCCTTCCTAAAAAGCAACTTTCTTCTTTGGCCACCGATCAAGGACCCTATGCCACCGTGGGATCTTGCGCTGGTTTTACAGGCATTGGTTTCACCTCCCTTTGAACCCGCAGCTTCTGTGGATCTGCAGTTTTTGTCCTGGAAGACAGCCACCTTGGTGGCTATTACCTCTGCCAGAAGGGTTTCGGAACTTCAAGCATCATCAGTCAAAACCACCTTATGTGATTTTTAATAAGGATTTGGTATCCTTGCATACTAATCCCTCTTTTCTTCCTAAGGTGGCTTCAGAATCCAGTATTAACCAGGTTATTAATCTCCCGGTCTTTTTCCCGAATTTCTGAAACTAAGGACAATATTAATTGCACTTGTTGGACGTGCACGGACAGTTGCATTTCTACTTGCACAAGACTAAAGCTTTCCTTAAGTCTGACCAACTCTTCATATCCTACTTTAAACCCTTCTTAGGGAAATCCGTATCTGTGGTAACAATTACTCATTGGATTTCCCAGTGTATTTTGTTGGCGTATTTTGTTAAGGGTTTAACTCCACCAGCTCAAGTGACGACACATTACACCAGGTTTATGGCTACTTCAGCTGTCTTCTGGTCCAGAGTTTCGTTAGATGATGATAGTTCTTGAGGCTACCTGGGCTTCATCTCATTCCTTTATATCGCACTACAAAGTGGACGTTATATCCAGGAACAGGGTGTCCTTTGGCTCCGCTGTGCTCTGGAATATCTTTCCATGAGGGCCTCCCAGGTGTTTAGTAGCTGGGGACTCTTTCCCACATGTTGAAGACCAAATGAAGACAATTTCAGATAAAGAAGTTATGTACTCACCATAACTTTCCATCTGAATTGTTCTTCATTTGTCTTCAACTGTCCCTCCCTCCTTCCCTCTGCCTTGCATAGACTGGTGGTCTGATGGGTAGAGGATGTGGTCATCACCAGGATGCCTCTTGCTTGCTCTTTCTTGTTTATGGATTCTTTGGCATGGGATCAAGTTTTGGGTCGGGGGCAGTGCTAGGTTGGGCAGTAAACTCTATCTGAAGGAAGGAGACGGGCATTGTGGGTAGGGGAGGAGCTTAGAGCTCAGTTCAAGATGCTGGGTATGCGGCCATCAGATCCATGCTGCATCTAGGAACCCACAGGTTGAAGACAAATGAACAACAATTCAGCTGGAACATTATAGTGAGTACATAACTTCTTTTTTTGTGAAACTTAATTGTCTTGAATGTATGTGTGTGTGCTGGGCAGATATTAGTTCTGTAAATTCAAAGTTGTGTAGCATTGTACTTACACTTTTCACTTCTTTTTGCAGGATCCTGAACAGACCACAGGACAAAGCAAAGAACACAAACCAGGACCAATAGGAAATGAGCGTTCCTTGAAAAACAGGAAAGGGTCCGAGGGTACAGACCGTCTGGAGGGGAGCATCCCTCCTGTTAATGGAGTGGACATCCATGTCACTTCAGTAATTCCTGTCCATCCCATAGAGTTCGGTACCAGTTCAAAAGTGAGTGCAGATAGGGGTTCATATCCCCGTAGCCTTTCTCCAGCTTTCTCATGGAGCACAATACTTGTTTTCACTTCATTCTGTAGTGTGTTTGTGTTAAAATTTGCAGAAGTCCGTTATTTCAAAAAACGAATGCACTGTTTGAAGTTGCTAGTATATTTATAAAACTACTAGTTATGTAATAGTTTAATGGGTGTTTTTTTTTTTCTTTTTACAAAGTTGCTAGTAGAAACAAGACATCAGTCTCTCTGGAAGTAAGTATAACACAAGGCCTCCTCCCTAGCAAAAACTAGACTAAAAACCTGAGGCCAGTTACAACCTCTTGCATGACGGCATAAACTAGCTTCATAGTCCTTCCCCCTACTGATGGAACAGACACTTATGCTGAGTTATACACCAATGCTTTATACAGGCACCTGTAGAATTGTATCAACTGCCATACCTGATTTGATCCAAAGCAAGAACTTCAAGGAAAAACAAACCTGCCTGGTGGACAACTGCCATTGATAGGCTGTACAATAGGAGAAAGAAATTGCTGTCTAAGAGCAAGAAGGAATGGTCTCAAAGCTGGAAACACACACTCCTCAACTTAAGCAAATAAGACTACTAGTGAAGTCATCCAAAGCTAACTATGAATCCAAATTAGCTTCCCTAACTAAGGATTAACCACAAGGCGTTCTTTAGTTACATCTGTAACCTCAAAGGTAAGGGCCAGATTTGTGCTGAACTCGTAGATAATGGTACTACATATATACAACTCGTAGATAACGGTACTACATATATAGAACTCGTAGATAATGGTACTACATATATAGAACTCGTAGATAATGGTACTACATATATAGAACTCGTAGATAATGGTACTGCATATATAGAACTCGTAGATAATGGTACTACATATATAGAACTCGTAGATAATGGTACTACATATATAGAACTCGTAGATAATGGTACTACATATATAGAACTTGTAGATAATGGTACTGCATATATAGAACTCGTAGATAACGGTACTACATATATAGAACTTGTAGATAATGGTACTACATGTATAGAACTCGTAGATAATGGTACTACTTATATAGAACTCGTAGATAATGATACTGCATATATATAGAACTCGTAGATAATGGTACTACATATATAGAACTCGTAGATAATGGTACTACATATATAGAACTTGTGTGTATAGCAAACCTGCTGGCTGACAGGTTCAGTGAAAACTTCACTCCTTGTCCCTGTCACATGTACCCCAAGCATCCCAAACACTTGTTCCCTGTCTAGTATATTTGAGGAGCAGGTCTTAAATGCCCTCTCCAAGGCCAAAAACACAGCCTGTATGGAGCCAGCCAACATCCCAGGCTGTGTTCTGTATGGGTTAAAATGGGAATTAGCATCACCATTGAGCATGCTTTTCAATCACAGCCAAAGCGCTGGCTTTGTCCCAGTGGAATGGAAAACAACTACAATCATCCCTTTGCACAAAGGGGGGGTGGATCCACAGATCCAGGGAACTATAGACCCATTAGCTTGACCAGTTTTATCTGCAAGCCGATGGAATGAATCATCATGGACCTTATTAACAAAGATGTAGGAAATCTCCAAATTTTCAACCCCAGTTCCCCTTTGTCAAGGGGAGATCATGCCTATTAAACTTAGTGGACTTCTTCGAGACAGTCACCAAAGCTCTAGACAAGGCATATCTGTGTATATGGCCTACTTAAACTTAGCCAAGGCCTTTGACACAATCCCCTACTTGGGCATCATTGATAAACCCACTTAGCTGAGTATCAACCCATATGTTGTCAAGTGAGTTGCAAACTGGCTCACTGATGAAAGTCATACGGTCAAAATAGGGGACTCCACCTCCTCCAGCAGACCCATAACCAGTGATGTTCCACAGGGATCGGTTCTGGGACCCCTACTGTTCGGAGTCTACTACTCTGAATTACAGGCTAAAACTAAAAGACTTTGGCTGACAAAGTTTTACTGCAAACTGGGAGCAGTCATTAAAACTCCTAGCGATGTCAGCATCCTGCATTGTATTACACAGACTAATGAATGAAAGGTGCAAAAGTCATGGTCTTAAACTTAATGCAAAAAATGCATTGTCACCCTCTTCGGCAAGTTTATACAGTGTTAAAAAAAACAAAATGGAAGTAAAGGATAATACCATGGAATCAGTCAGACACCTGTTCCATTCTGCTCCATCCAAGCACAGTCTAGAGTACTTTTTTGCAAGAGGCAAGGGTAAGGATAAACAAGCCAGAGATAGGAACACCTCTCAAAGCAAAATATGGCAGAAGGAAGATAGTGAGACAAGTCCTCCCACAAGCAACTTTCCCAGCCTCATTCCTTTCTTCTACAAAAAAGTCCCCACCCTAGTCATCCTCTTACCCAACCTCACATTCTGTCTCAAAAGCTTAGGATAAGGCATCTCACCACCTACTCTTGTCAACAGTATAACAAGGGTTCAGTGGGTGATAAGTGTAAGGTTACAGTTCATCACCAAAATGAGAAAGATGCATCGTTTTAACAAAGGCCAAGAAAAACTAGTAGCAGTAGTTATATAGGGATGATGGCCAAGGGTACTCTACTGAAGTTCCCCATAATAGAAAGAGGGTTCAAGACTGTTGTAGTTCCAGGTAAGGATGGATCATGAAGACATCTTGGTTTTAAAGGTACTAGAGATCAAACTGCTAACTCTGTAGTCTGTTCTTCATTGCCGAGTCCTTAGAGTGCCCTTCTTATATCTCTGACGTACATATCCCCATTTTCAAAGGACACAGGAGGCGCTTCAGATTTAAGGGGTCTCCTAACCATTTTTTTTCTCTTCATTTATCTGTAGCATCTCCGATCTCTCCAGAAAAGACGTCACTGTTGTAGTGGGACTAACCCATTCAACAAAGCATAAATAAATAGAATGCCTAACCCCCAACAATAGCTTGCTGCAGAAAGTACAGTTGTGTACACTTACAGTAAGTGTAGATGTTCGAGTGTATTCACTGTTGCAGTCATCACATTTGGGTTATCTGCTTGCAGTAGCCCTCAATCGGCCTGATTAACAAAGTCTTGGGTCCTGTGTCTGTTGCTGTCCCTTCTTCCGTGACGTCAGGTCGTTAGGGGTATAAAACATGCAGCCGACACCATTAGATCATTTTTTTCTTGCCCCAGATGTCAGGTTCCCCCCCGATGGGAAGTAATTAAATATATCAAAATACAAGGTTATACCTACAATAAAAAAGCAAATACACCAAAAAGCTTTTAAGCATAGTAAAGGAGAGGAGAGGTATAGCCAAAAGAGGTCAGGGGGCTGGAGGGAGGGTAATCAGGACTGCAACAGTGAATACACTCTAACATCTATATTTATGTTAAGTGTGCACAACTGTACTATGTTCTTTGTGTTTCACTGTTGCAGTCATCACATTTGGGTAGATTCCCAAAGCTAAGGATGGGAAGAGGAATTTAGATAGCATTAGGACCAGCTATAAGGCCTGCAAGACTGCAGTGGCAAAGCCGGCTCTCGATTTAGAGAAAATTGGCATATGGTAATGCTTGGTGAAAGTATGTACAGAACTCCAGGTAGCAGCTTCTAGGGATGTCCCTGGTAGGGACGCCTCTGAGAAAGGCTGTAGAGATAGATGATGCCCTGGTTGAGTGGGTTCTGATCCCCTGTGGGATAGGTTTTCCATGGTGCTTATAGCAGAAATGACTGCAATGGCCTATCCATTTAGAAATGGTTTGCTTTGAAATAGCCTTCCCCTCTGCCTCTCCAGCAAATGCCACCAGCAGTTGTTCAGATTTCCTTTGATATTTAGTCCTGTCCAAGTAGAATCTTTAAGTTGTCTGTGCACATCTAAGGAGTGTAGTATCCATTCTCCTTTGTTCTGTGGATTAGGAAAGAAGGCTGGCAAATGGATGGACTGATTGAGCCACACTGGATACCACCTTGGGCATGAAGGAGGGATTGGTTCTGAGGGGCATCTTGTCCACAAGAAAGATGATGAAAGGCTCCACTGCCATAAGGGCCTGTAATTCAAATACCCTTCTAGCCGAAGTGATTGCTAAAAGGAAAGCTGTTTTCTAAGAATAGAATTTTAAATCTGCCGTAGCAGCTGGCTCGAAAGGATGGAGTCTGAGATTCTCCAATACAAAGTTAAGGTTCCAGGCTGGAGTTGGAGCTCTCCTGGGAGGTCTCAAATTTTTGGCCCCTCTGAGCAACTGCTTCAGCAGTGGATGAGAGAAGAGGGGAGGTTCAGTGTTATAATGAGCTGAAATGGCTGAGGCGTGAATTTTGATGGAGGAAAAAGGCCCTTGTGAAGCATCTCAGTTGGGTATTGTAAAATCTGAGGTAAATTGGTTGCTGCTGTGCTCATCCCTTAAGATTGGTTCCAGGCACAGAATCTTTTCCATTTTTCAGCATAGGATTTTCTAGTACTAGGCCTCCTTGCCCCTAAAATGATATCCATCACATTTGACATTCTGTTTGACAGAAACTTGGTTAAAACCACAAACCCAAGATAATGAAATTATCCCACCAGGATATAATATATTGAGACATGACTGTACAAAAGGAAAAGGAGGGGCTACAAGTTACCACCTCACCTTATACCCCCCCAAGGACAATAATGCAGAAATCCTTATTTCTAAGATTCAGCTTAATTTTAGTAAATCCATAAATATCTTATGCATTTATCTACCTCCTGGAAATATTAGCACCTTAGAGAATATTCTTAGCTGGGTCACAGCAACCTTCCCACAAGAAACTCTAATCCTAAGTGACATCGATATAGATTGGAAGTGCATCAATACTGAGTACCCTACTTCTCATATTAACCTTCATGGTTTCCCTCAGACCATCACCTCCCCAACTAGAATTACCAAACCAAAAGGAGAGCACCTTAGACTGGATTCTTATTAATAATCACCACCAAACATACAAAGTAGGTACCTTCCCTGATGATGTGAGTGACCATTGCTTAACCTATATAATTAAGCAAAAAGTAAATATCTCCCACCCAACATCATATAGGACTATACGTTCCAACAAGCATTTTAACCGAGAACTATTTCTGAGTGAACTTAATGCCTGTAATTGGCCTTATCTAAAAACCCTCCCATTGGAAGAGGCTGTCCAATACTTCAACTCTAAATTCCTAACTGTCCAAGACCAACGTGCACCTATACGTAATATAAGAATTGGGTCAAAACCAGCCCCATGGCTCACCAAAGATAACCAGGCAAAAAATCCTACTTGACAATAGAGCCTGGACTAGGTGGCAAACTACCAAAAGCACATCTGATCAACAGACATTTAGACAAATAAGAAATGCAACTAAAAAAGCCATACTCTTAGACAAAAAAAAATGTTTACTACGAAAAACAGCAAACACACCAAAATAATCTTCAAAGATTCTGGGCAAGTATCAATAGACTCCTATACCCAGGACACTCCAGTACACCTGCACCAATAGGCGCTAACCATGAGACTCGCATCCAAACTGCTAATATCAGCTATCTCCTGTTCCCCCTAGCATTCCTACCCCCACAATTAGCACTCTTCCTACCTTCCTACAATAACCCGTATCTACTAACTTTATTTTCAAACTCCTAGCAAAACTTAAGCTTTGTACCCCCTCCACTGACCAAATCCCAGCTGAATATCTGCAAAAAGCAGCAGCTTATCCTGTATCCATCCTGATAAACAGAACCATTAAGGAAGGATACATCCCTACCAGCTGGAAAATCTCACA
The DNA here is from genome assembly GCF_019279795.1 of Protopterus annectens. Lineage (NCBI taxonomy): Eukaryota > Metazoa > Chordata > Ceratodontiformes > Protopteridae > Protopterus > Protopterus annectens. The sequence goes on from NC_056750.1 coordinate 848,912,375, forward strand.
CATTATCCCCCTACACAAAGGTGGCAACTCAAATGAATATTCTAACTGTAGACCCATAGCCCTTCTATCCCCTTAGCAAAAATAATGGAAAAATGCATTCACCTATCAGCTAATAGGCCATCTAACTAAACACAACTTACTAGCTAAAGGCCAACATGGCTTTATGCAATTCCATAGTACCACCACTCCCCTCATATCCTTTACAGACACCATTAATAGAAACCGCAATAACAATGTACTCTCTTCAGTGCTATGTATTGATCTTTCAATGGTTCTGATGTGGTAAACCACACATTGCTTATCAATATTCTCAAATCATTTTCCATGGATACTCTATCTGTAAAGTGGTTTACTTCCTTCCTAAGCAATAGGCAACCAGCAGTGCTCTGGGAAAATAATCGTCCCACCTGCCAGTCACACTGGGCGTCCCCCAGGGCTCCATTCTAGGTCCTCTTATTTTCAATTTTTATGAATGATCTCTTCTTAGCTATTCCCGATGCAACTTGTGTACAATATGCAGATGAGTATACATTAATCTGCACAGCTAAATCTGCTTCTGAACTGCAATGCCAAACCCAGAAAGTATTTATCACAGTTAGACATGGTTCTTAAAGTGCTGCCTCCTATTGAATCCCAAAAAACAAAGCTCCTGCTCTTTACTCCTACTTGTAGGTCCACACCAGTAGATTTCTCAGTCATTTGTAACAATGGTACCCTCATATACCCAGACTCTACCACCAAACTCCTTGAGATTACAATAGACAACAAATTTAACTTCGACACCCACATTAACAACAGTATAAAATCAGTTAACAGAAAAATGGGCTCCCTGTATAGTCAAACCCTTCCTTACACCAATAGCAAGAACTACCATTGCCCACTTCCATCTAATCTCTACTGTACTCTATGCCTTACCAATATATACTAACCTATCTAAAAAGAATCTTCTCAAACTTGCTACCTCTTATAATAATATTGCCAGATTTGCCACTTGTAAACCCTTCAGAATCCATCACTGTTATAATTTCAAACAACTCGGATGGCTTGAACTTCAAAATCAGCTTCATTTCAATCAACGTACGATTGCCCATAAGATCCTTTACCAGCCAAACAATACTCCAGTACTGTCAGACCTCATAACCCCCTATAAAAATCTTAATGCTTTGCGTTCATTAAATAAACTCCTAGTTAACATCAACAAGTCTCACAACATGGCAGGGGGACTCTATTCCCAAACACAACTGGGAAAAACTGCAGCCTTCTACCTACTGAACTTACTTCCCTTCCTTCCTTACCACTCTTCAAGCAAAAACTTAAAACCTTCCTCAAAACACACTGGCTGTGCCCTTGTAGCAACCCTGACTAACCTATTATTACTACTACTAATATCGTTTCTAACTGTACTCTCTCCACTAAATTAATCTTCTGTAGTGCAGTGGAAGCATGTAGTAAGAACCTGGATCCTATTTTAGCCACTAGTAGATGTATATATCTTGCTCTAAGCGTTGTATATAGTTTTATGAAATGTACTGTTAAATGTGTAGAAATATCTACTATGTCTACTTTTTGTTTTTTGTAACAAAAAATATTGTCTGTTTGTATCCGTCTTGGTGCTTTTCTCCCCGGGCCTCTACTGAAAATGGTCTTATATCCAGCTAGACTATCTCGGTCAACAAATGTAAAATAAATAAAAATAAGTCACTGGTTTACTGAGGGATGGTAAAGGAGAGATTAGGAAATTAGCCAGGCTGTTATGTTCAGTGTTTGAAGCTGAGGGTGCAGAATCTGGTTCTCTTGCTGAGAACAGGGTAGGAGTCTGAGGCAGGTGCCATGGGGCCAACAGTGACACACTGTGCAAGAGGGGGTACCAGTGTTGGTGTGGCCAGTCTGGTGCAATCAAAATCATCCTTGGTTTGTCTTGTTTGATCTTTAGTAGTACTTTGGAGAGCAGAGGCAGAGAAGGAAAGGCATAAACTGATAGGTTTTTCTAGCCGAAGGACAGAGCATCCACTTTCCATGCTTGGTTGTGGGGAGTCCTTGTGCAAAATTTGTCCAATTGATAGTTCTGGGGGGAGGCAAACGGGTCTATATTTGGGCTCTCCCATTTGCTTGTCAACATGTTGAAAATCCTTGGTTCCAGTTTCCACTCGTGTGGGTTCATGAGGTTTCTGCTTAGTCCGTCTGCCAGTGTATTTAGTTTTCCTGGCAGGAATTGAGCTTGTAGATGCACTTGGTAGCTCAAGGCTGTGTTCCACAATGCCATGGCTAGTCTGCAGAGGGGGTAAGAATGGGTACCCCCCTGCTTGTTTATGTACCACATAACAGCGGTGTTGTCCATCTTTACCCTTTAATTGTCCTGGAAGAATGTGGTCCTTGAAGGCTGTCAGAGCATTCTGTATAGCCAACATTTCTTTTTGATTGATATGCAGGTGCATTTGACTTGGGTTCCATTTCCCCTGAATGCACTTCCTGCCAGGTGAGCCCCCATGCATATTCTGATGCGTCTGTTGTTAGGTTTTGGGCGGCAGGGGGTAGTGTGAATGTTAGTTCCTTGTTTTGGTGGCAGGCCTCTGCCCATCAAAGGAACTCTAGGCGTAGGCAAGGTAAGATAGGAATCATTGCTTCTAGATCCTGAGAAGGTTGACACCATAGGCTTTTTAGATACCATTGTAGTTTCCTCATATGCAGTCTTGCATATGGAATTAGAAAAATGCAGGAGGCCATGAATCCCAAGGCTTGTAGTATTTACCTTGCAGACAGCAGGGTTTTTGTTGCCACTTGTTTGAAGTAGGTTGTCAAATGAATTTGTTTCTCTGGCGTGAGGACAGCCATCTGGGAAGTTGTATTAAAGCTTGCTCCCAGGAATATAATTTGTTGACAGGATACCAGGTGTGATTTCTTTTCATTTATGGTGTACCCCAGACAAGTTAGCACCCTTTATACAAAGGCCAGATGATTCAAAAGTATGTCCTGGCTTTCTGCCTGAATTAGACAATCATCCAGGTATGGGTATATTTGAATATTCCTTTGCCTGCAAAATGCAATGACTGTAGCTAGGCACTTTGTGAATACCCTGGGCGCAGTAGATAAGCCAAAGGGCAGTGCAGAGAACTGATAGTGGGTGTAGCCTGCTTTGAAGTGTAGGTATCTTCTGCAGGATTCCCTGATTGGGATTTGCAGGTATGCTTCCTTTAAATCTAGTGTTGCCAACCAGGCATCTTTGCCTAGCATAGGAAGCAACTGGTGAAGAGTCAGCATCTTGATTTTTGGAATCGCCAAAAAGGTGTTTAGAGTAGACAGGTCCAGGATAGGACGCCATGAATCATCTTTTCTGGGTACCAGGAAAAGTCTTGAGTAGAAACCTTGTCCCTTTTCCTCTTCTGGTACCAATTGAATACCCCCTATGCTTGAGAGAGAGAGTACTTGCTTTCTGGCCTCTGCACACTGATTTGGGGGTAGATCTGGCCAACCGCTTGGTGTTGGTAACGTGTTGAGGTGAAATCTGTATCCTTGGGACACTATATTTAAAACCCATTTGTCCTGGGTAATGAGTTCCCAGTTTTTTTCATGAAGAGCAATCCTCCACCCCCAAAGGGGCAGTCAGTTAAGAAGTGCTTGGAAGTTTTAAAAATAAGTCATTGAGACAGTTTACTATAGGGGGGAGTTTTATTACTCCCAACTTTGGAAGTGAAGGCCCCCCACTGCTTAGTCCTGTGCGTACCATGGGACTGAAGCCTGGGTCCTCTGCTGGATCTGGGTTTGGACTGAGAAGGTCTGGAAGAAGCAGGAAAGGACCAATTCTTAGAAGGCCAATGCCTACTAAATCTTGGAAGTTGCACTTGTAAAAAATCTTTAACAGTTTGCATAGATTTAGCTTTTTCCTCCATCTTTTTAAGAACTTCTGCCTTGTTGCCAAACAGGCAGTCCTGATTTAAGGGAGCTTCCAGTAATTTAGCTTTAACATGATCTGGCAAGGATTGCTCCTTAAGCCAAGCATGCCTTCTAATTACAGACCCAGTTACAGCAGCCCTGCAAGATGCCTCTAGTGAATCCAGACCACATTGCAAAGTATGTTTTCCAACTTGTTCAGTAGAATGCATTAAATCCTGTAAATCCTTATTTTCAGCACAATCAGGAATCAACATCATTTTCTGTTTAAGCAGTCCAATAATATGCTGCTGATACTTTAACGTATGAAACTGGCAGTTTAAGGTCCTAATGGCCAAAGTTGCAGAAGTGTATACCTTCTTACCCCATATATCCAGCACCCTGGAGTCTCTGTCAGAGGGGGTAGGATTTTTGGCAGTAGTAGCTTTAATGCCCTTGGGTCCCTGTGAAATGGTCTCCGCATCCGCAATAGAAATTTTGAAAAGGAACTTGTGAGAGTCAGGAACCCTGTAATATCTATCAGGTTTTCTGGGAGCAGGAGGTAAACAGTCAGGGGCCAAGCTAGATTCAGAAAAAGCATCATCAACGATGTTAGTACAGGAGGTATGGCTAAAGGCCTGTGCTGGTGCAGGAGTAAGAAATCCCTAAGCCTCTTTTTAGAATCCGAGAAATCCTGACTTTCCCAACGAAAATGCTCCCTGAGAGTATGCAAGGTTTCACCAAAAGAGAAATCCTTTTGGGGGAAGTAGAGGGAATAGAGTCCTCAACATCAGAATCCTCATAGGTAGATAAGGGTAAATCCTGGTCATCAGAGGGAACAGAAATTTCAGATTGCTGGTCAGAAGTATCATAAGCAAACACAGTCCTAGGTCTCTTAGAGGGGGAAGGTTGGCTTCCCCTGATTAAAGTAATAAGGTCTTCAGCCATTCTTATCTGTTTTCTAGGCATGGTTAGAGTTTTAGGACTTGAAGAAGAAAATGATGATGGCATTGGTTTAATATGCAAGTCAGTAGGCCTGAATACACCCTCAGAAGCCGGTGCCTGCACAGCGGCTCCGGACCCATCCAAGGTAGAGACATTCGCAGGTTCAACAGTTGAAGCATCTCACGGCATACCGGACTCTGAATGGGTCTCAGTAGAGGCCTGTGAATCTGAAGTAGCTGGTATCAGGGGCTGCAAAAGCGACTCGCTAGGAGAAGCGCCGTCTGCAGCTTTGGACCTAGGCGGCTTGTCTGTCTTTATCTTTGCATTTTTTCAGAATGTCGGTAGTCGGATGGCTTACCGAAGACATATCAAGATAATTGAACCGAGTGCCAAAATATTTAGAAACGAAAATATACCGATGGATAGTTCAAGGTTTAAATAAGGCACAAAACCGATAGCCAGGTACATTGTGGTCAGGGCCTAGGCAAGGAATACAGTACGAATGAAAATATTTGTGAGGTATTTGCTTTCCACAAGAAATGCAATTATTTACTTTTAATGACCGGATTAGAGCAAGAAAAATTTTCCCCAATGGGGTACTTGGCTTTTAGTTGATGACTTCGGTTCTGAAACTCGAAAATGAAAATTTCAGAAGTCGGCCGACCGGCACTTGCGAACTGCTTCCACTTCGGGCACCGCATGGCAAGAAAGACTGATGTAATGGCGTTGGCTGCATGTTTTATACCCCTAACGACCTGAAGTTATGGAAGAAGAGACCGCAGCCGGTGCAGGACCCAAGACTTTGTTAAATGAGGCCGACTGATGGCTACTGCAAGCAGATAACCCAAATGTGATGACTGCAACAGTGAAACACTAAGAACATCCAAGGTAATCCACATCTACTCTTACTGTCCAGCTAGATGTCTGTGCATAGAGAGGTGCACATTGTTGCCCTTCATTTAGTTGTTGACTTGTATGTTCGTAAATCGTGTCGGGCTAGGGCCAGTAAGTGGAAGAGTACAAATAAGTATACCCCCTAGAAAATTTATTTATATTTTTGTAGAATTATCTGGCGTTTAGTAGCTGTAGGCTGTACAGACATGCTTTCAGTTGCAAACATTATAAATCACTTATCTATTCAATCATTGTCATTGAATCACTACATAGCTCATTCAATTCCTGCCTTCTCTTAAACTCATTTTTCCTCCAAAATATGTATTGTTCCCCCATTTATCATTTTTCTGTGTAATTTGCTCCTACCCTTTTCTAAAGATCCGCTTCCAGTTGTTTTATTTCCGTTACAATATTCACTGTTTCTAGTACAGTTGGTTTATACTCTGATTTCCATTTTCTAATAATTGCTTTTTTGACAGCCACAAGAATTAAACTCAGCAAGGCCTTACTATGTCTAGGTAATTCTGATTCGCCATCGCAGCTCAGAAAAATAATTTCCTTAACATACTCCAGTTTACTCTCCCAGTATATCTGATTGAGTAGTCTGCAGGGAAATTTTTGTCTGCCAACTCCTGAAACTTCTGAAAAATGTTCCCAATTACATCTTTCTTCCTCATCACACCACCACCATTGTCAGTGTACGTGAGAAAAGATTCTTTAGTCTCCCTTACGTATAAAAAATCCCTATGGAAACACTTCCAAGCAAATGTTCTGGACTTTGTTGCATATTTGGGATCCATTCATATATTCCCCATTGTTTCTTTGTGAATTGCTTATGCAGTCTGTCCTCCATTACTTTCTAACATCCTGCGATTCCTATAGTTGTCATGCAGTATTTTATAAGTCCTACTAATTGACCTTTGTTTAACAGCAGCTTGCGTTCTAGATCTAAAAACTCTACCAGTGCTGATCTTTTGCTTAAGATAACAGTTTTTCTCTTTGCCTATACTCTGATCCTTGAAAGGAAAGGCTGTAGCCTGCAGTCCAAATGAGTTATTGGCCTCTTGCCATTCTGTTTTCTTTCACTATCTTATTTGCTTCCAATAACTTAGTTCCTTTGCCGGTTTTCTCCAGTAAATTCCAGCCCCCTCTTGCTTATTCTCTGTACCCTTAATTGTGGTCATCCCTATTGGCAGAATTTCCCTTTCTCCATTGACTTAATTTTTAAAATACTTTTTCATTTTATGAATATTGTATTCTATATGTTTTTTTTTTTTTTTTTAACAAGAAACTTCTTTGTTAAATTATCATGTGTGATACAGGCAGTTTTACATTTATATAAATGAAAATCAACCATGTTGACATTTTAGCTGCAAACATTGGATATCACAAACCCTATGGCTGTCATTTTAGTTGCAAGCATTGTACATTGCTCATCTCTCCAGTCATTGTCACTCAGACATTACATAGCTCTTTCACATCCTGCCTTCTTTTAAACTTCGTTCCTCCTCTGCTTGTATTGTTCCCACCAATTCCATTGTTTCTATGTAATTTGCTCCTACCCTTTCCTGGAAATCTCAATTTCAGTTATTTTATCTGTATTACTATCTTCACTACTTCTAGTAAAGTTAGTTTACACTTTTATTTCCATTTTCTAGTAATTTATTTTTGGTAGCCACCATAATTGGACTCGGCAAGGCCTTACTTTGTCTAGGCAATTCCGATTCTGCATCATAGCTCAGAAAAAAATCATTTCCTTAATTACACCAATTTGCTCACCCAGTGTATCTGACAGAGCAGTCTGTAGGGAATCTTTAGTCTGCCAACTCCTCGCACTCCCAGAAAATGTGTTCCCAATTACCTGTTTCTTCCCCTTCACCCCTCCAACATTTGTTATCCACCTGAGGAAAAATTCTTTGGAGTTTACTTTGGGCATAAAAATACCAAATTAAACACTTCTAAGCAAATTCCTAAATCTTTTAGACTTCGTTGCATATTTGGGAGACCTGTAGCTCCCCCATTGCTGCTTTGTGAATTGCTTATCCAATCTCTTACCAATCCTTTCTAACCTCCTCCAACTCTTACAGATGTCTTATTCTGCTGTTGCAGTATTCTTTACATGAGGGAGAATGCCTGCTAAGCAACCCGTCAGCCAGTATACAAAAGTATTTAGTGCATCAGGTGCGTGATTTGTTGTGCGTAGGTTGCTATTGGATGTAGGCTGTAAAAGCAACGTATGCATGTACCATCCTCAGAACTACTTTCCCGCCAGACAGAATGAGTCTCCTGTACGTTCAGTCTGCTTGCCAAAGAAATTTGTCTTAAGTGCACCGTTGGAGAATCCTTTTTTATTCTTTTTGATTGTGTATAGGTTTAATGTCATCCAAGAAGGGCAAATGCCAAAATGGACATTAGATTCCACACAAGGACAACCACCAACAGTGTCTTTTCTGTCTTGGGCCTTCCCACAAGCATAAGGCTTGCCCTATTTGCCAGTCCTTTGCTTCTAAAACTTTTAAGAAGTAGGCTGAATTATCTTTCCATCTACGTAGAAAATCAGTGGTTGAAACTTCTCGCTAAAAGGATGGATAGTTCCTCAGGCTTGGAGGCCGAGTTATTAGTGAAGCAGAAGGCCAAGAAACCCAGACCAGAAGATTTGGCTGCACCTGCAGTGCCAGACGTCACTCCTGAGACTATTGCTAGTCTGGAGATATGATCAGAGCAGTCATCCAATCCACAGGCCGAACCCATAAAGGAGGTTGCCTTGGAAAAGGATATTGATATGTCTTTGGAGGTACCACAGGCATCCAGATCAGATGTCAGAGGGGATCCCAGACCCGTAATCTGTGAAGGCCTTAGGAGGATCCCGACCATTCTAGTTACAGAGGAAGTGGATTTGGACATAGAGTGTAGGCCTACAACCAGCCCACTGTCCCTACATAGAGTTAATATTCCTAGCAAAAAAAAAAAAAAAGGTTAAACATGTTTTTCCACCCTCTGTTCCTCAAAAAATTGGTAGTCTTTTTCTCAGAGCATTTGTCCCTTAGAAGCCCTCCAGGGGTTACAGTACTTACCTCCCCGGACTACTACTTCACCTCAAAAGAGGGTAAGGGAATAAACCTCTTCAGAAGAGGAACATTCTTCTGATGATGAGTCACTGGCCTATTCAGTTCAGATCCCCTCCCCACTAGATTATGCTTCCGCAGAGGAAGACTCTAATGCGGCTGATTCACCAGTAGAGGAAATTTCCTTTAGTGACACCTTGACCAAGGTGCACTGAAATGTCAGATGTTCAAAAACGCTACTATGACTTACTGCAGGTGGAAACCCCCAGTCCCTCAGCTGTCCCCCTATCTTTCCTGCATTGCTGACCAATTTAAAGCTTTGCAGGAGAAGGGTAAGGAGAATGCAGGACTTCAGATACATCCTGGTATCCCCTGTCCCAGAATTCCAGAGAAACTACCCTTGTAAGCCTGTCTTTGTCAGAAGACAATCCAGGCCACCTCAAACCAGGACAAAAAAAAGTCTGGAAAGAGAACAGTCCTTTAGGACTCTTCAACAATCCCCACCTCAAACAACAGCACTTTCCAGACAGACTAGGGTCCATTTGAGTATTTGGACCCCATATCACCTCCACCCATTTCACTTCGCCTTTCTCTTTCAAGTCCAGCTTGGGAAAACATTACTAAAGACTCTTGGGTGTTTTTCATCATAAAAAATGGATACTTCATGGTTTGTGAGTCTCTACCTCCTTTCAGGAGCATTCCCCAACCACCCAGAGAACAACTTCCACTGTTTCCACAGGCGTTGGAAAACTTGCTAGATTAAGGCACCATTCAGGATGGCCCTATCTGTCAGAGGCAAGGTTTTTTTTTCCAGGATGTTTCTAGTGCAAGGAAAGAAGGTCCCTGGAAACCCATGTTAGACCTCTCCTTCCTCAACACCTACCTGAAAATACCTACCTTCAGGATGCTCAGTTTACAAACTCTGTTCCCTTTGATCTTGCCCTAAAGCCTTTATGGTCTCAGTAGACATATAAAGGACGCCTTCCTTCACATTGCAATCCACCCCAGCTACAGGAAATATTTAAGGTTCTCTGTAGCCTCTGGATAGTTTGTTTTCTGCCTTGCCCTTTCATCTTTCTGCCGCCCCAATGGTTTTCACAAAAAGGCTAGCACCAGTGGTGGCAGACTGCAGGGCATCCAGGTTTTCCCATTCGTGGACGATCTTTTCCAAGCTGACAGTCTCGAGGTTCTAGAGCAAGAAAGATTTCAACCACGCAGTTTCCATCCTTCTTTCCCTAGGATTCATTATAAATTACCAAAAATGTATTCTCTCTCCATCACAGGACCACATTTTCTGTTATACAGGATTCAGACAGACCTCATGAAGTTTTCCTTTCCCATTCAGAAGGTCCGGGAGATCACTGCTTTCTTTCAAACCTCCTGTCTCTCTCTCACATTTCAGCCAGAACCTTTCTGAGGACACTGGGCTTCTTGGCATCCACCATCCCTGTGCTCCCTCTAGCAAAAATGCACATGAGAAAATTGCACTGGTTCTTGAAATCGGTGTGGACACAACATGCATACCCTCTGGAATTTCAAGTTCCCCTTCTTCCCTGCCTGAAGAGGGAAGTAACCTGGTGGATTCAACTCTCTGCCAACCCAGGCCTCCCATTTCATTCTCTTTTACTAGTGCAAGAGATCTACACAGACACCTCAGACACAGGCTGGGGAGCAGTCTTTGGCTCCATGAAAGCACAAGGCACCCGGTCATCCTCTTAACGAAAACCTCACATCAATGTAAAAGAAATGAAAGCACCACTATTGGCACTCCATGCCTTTCAGTGTCTCCTCATTCCAGGGCCCTTAAAAAATGTTCACAGACAGCATGACCATGCTCTGGTATGTGAACAAACAGGAAGGATCAGGTTTTACATCCTGTGCAGACTGGCCCAGCAAGCTTGAGAGGTGGTTGTCAAATTGCAGTCACATCTTCAGGCTGTATACATTTCCTCAAGCTTGAATGTATTGGTAGACGCATTGAGCAGGTCCAGAATACAACCCCACGAGTAGAAGCTTCACTGAGATGTGTTCTTGGACATTGTCCACCAGTGGGGTACACCACAAGTAGATGTTCTATTCCAGTGTTGCATATTCTACTAGTGGGTTTACCCTTCTTCCGTTTAGCTTGTCTGGCCAGGTTTCCAAAGCTTTTTTAGTTCCTCTTGGTGCATCGGACGTCTGACGTAGAGCCAGGTACGTGGGCCATAAAGGTAACATCTGCAAGCACCAGTTCTCAGAACTTTTCAGCTGCCAGCCGTACGCCAGGTGTTCATGCTACTTGCGAACGTTTGATCTTTTTAGCATTTAAAAGGTAAGTACCCAGTTGGGGCCTTTTTTCTTCAGTCCTTGTTTATGTTACTCTTACCAGACATGAACAGACCAAGTGCAACTGTGGTCATCAAATCCCCCACAAAGACACCCACGACCAGTGTCTCTCTTTGGGTAGGGAGCACGATTACAAAAACTGTGCCATCTGTAAATCGTTTGTCCCCAAGACCCTTCGCCGTCACTTACAGGCTGTCGACTTATATCTGGAAAACCAACATTTAAGACGGATAGCTGTCTGTATGGAAGCCGCCTCTGACACCCCAACCGAACCGCCTAGGAAGAGGGCCAAGTCCTCGCGGCCTATGTTTTCTACTGTGCCTCCCTCTGCCACTCCTCCTCATGTAGCCGCCGTAAGCGTGGGTGAGGACACTGCTTTTGCTACTCTAGGTAAAGTGGGTACCTGTCAGGAGGCCGCACAGTCTAGAGCGGACGACACATCTGGGGAGAATGTACCAACACCTGTTACAGATGCTGGGGGAGGGAGGGACTAGTACCTTCGTTGGGTGCTTCGGAACCGTCCTATGCTGCTTGTGTCATTTCTCCCAGGTCTACCGCCAGTCAAACGCCGGCTAGGCCATTCAAGTAAAAGCAAAAAACTAGGCATATTTCTTCACCTCCAGAGACCTTACCCGACTGGCAGGCCTTCAGCCAGAGTCTTTACAATCCCTTCCTGGCCCTTGGGCTTTCCTCTGAATTCACCCCTACGGCTCCCCCTCTTCAGTCTTAGGCCTTCTGTGCCTGAAAGGACCGTCACCCAGCCTGCAGAGAAAGAACTGTCTGATTCTTTTGAGGACTCACTGTCATACTCTTCCCAGATCTCATCCCCCTCTAGAATATGGATCGCCTGAAGAGGCCTCTGCTGAGCCTGACTCCCCTGTGGAAGACCTTGCCTTTGGGGACACAGTTAATCTGATGAGAGAACACTTGAAGTGGGAATGTTCAGACATGTCTGAAGCACAGAAAAGATTTTATTTATTTATTGCATTTGTTGACCGGGAAAGTCCACTGGGCCTGGAGGCGCCCATTTTCAGTGGAGGCCCGGGGAGAAAAGCTCCACATTATTACATACAATTAAAATAAAACATTGTAGATATATGAATAAAACAAGTGTAGTACTATATACAATTAGTTGGATCAGTTGTTGATACGTAAAAATGTACAAACAGTAGCAAGGGTAAGACAATTGGCAGAGATGCCATTCCAATAATACCTAGAACATGCATCATATATAGAGATATAGATAGATACAGATATATATAGATATAATTTTTTTTTATTAGTGACAGCATAAATGGAAACAGAAGTATGAAAGTCAGAGTAGAAGAAGAAAGTCTCTTAGTATGTATATGTATAAAAAGACAATGATATCTACATTTGAGTGAGTAGGATTCAAAGTAGAGGGGTGTAGATTACAGGGTGAAGCCGGTGAGCAGACTGTATCTGGATGAAAAGCTGGAGAGAGGAGGTGTGAGGAGATACAGAGAAAAGTGGGAGAGATTAGAAAATATAAACAGGGGGAGGTTCCGTAGTGGGAAGTTAGGTGTTGGGATTTTTTTATTGGGGTATAGGAGCATCACCAGTTAGACACTAAATGTAATTTTAGAGATTTTGTAAAAGAAGTAGTCTTACAGGTTGATCCAAGAGGAGGAGGAGGAGGATTATTCCATAACTTTGAGACAGCTTGGGAGTACAGCATTTGGCCATCTGACAAGTTTGGGTTTCTCTATAGACAGCAACATTTTTTCGATTGGGCTCGTACTTGGTCAGTAAGGATGAAAGGGAAGGGCAGTGTTCAGGTTGGTAGATTATTTTGTGGGCTGTGGTTAGTTGAAGGTAAGTAAGATGATGGTGGGATTCCAGCCAGTTTAGTTTATGCAACGAAGAGCAGTGGTGGGTAGAATATTTAGAGTTTGTAGCAAATTTGGCAATTTTAATGCAACAGGAATCGGGCTTACTTTTTAGGGTAGATTGTAGGTTGGTAAGGATGGGAGCACCGTAACCCAGGGTAGGAAGGATGAAGCCAGGGCCTTTTTGACAGTGAGACTAAGGAAATAGTTGTCTGTATAGGGCACCTTGCTTTTGATGTTTTTTTTTTTTATTATTGCTTTGGATGTGAAGGTCAAAGGGTAGTTATCCATGATGACACCTAGCAGTTTGGTACTAGGGACAACTTCTAGGATGATATTGTTACATGAAGTAATTGTAAAAAGAGATTTATCAGTGGGGGTGGTTTTTGTGGGAGCAAATAATAAAAAGTTTTGTTTTGTTGTGGTTAAGGGCGAGTTGGTTCTGGGACATCCATTGCTCGGTAGATGTGAATGCTTCTTGGGTAAGTTGCTGTAATTTGGTGTAATTTGGTGAGAGGTTTTGAGGAGGAGATGATAGTTGAATCCTCAGCATATTGCATGACAGAGCTTATGCGTAAGGGTTTGATGAAAGTTGTTGACAAATATACTAAAGAGGAGGGGACCTAAAATTGATCCTTGGGGAACACCTGTATTGGCAGTGATGAAAGGGGAAGAAGAGTTTTGCCATTTACAGGATTGCTGCCGGTTTTTGAGGTAGTTTGTAAACTATTGTAGTGTAGGGGGAGAAATATTGAGGTTAGAGAGTTTTCTGAGTAGTAAGGAGTGAGAAATGGTGTCAAATGCCTTTGGTAGATCAAGAAAGAGAGTTGAAACTAAGGAGCCAGAGTCACAAGCTCTATTTACTATGTCTAAGGAGGAGATGAGGGGAGTGTTGGTGTTATGTCCCGGCCTGAATCCATGCTGAGTGGGAGACAGCAGTTGGTATTTAACTAGATGATTTATGAGCTGTGTGTGGATGCATTTCTCTAATATTTTAGAGAGAGGGGAGAGAATGGCAATAGGATGGAAATTTGAGATGTCAGAGTGATTGCCGCCCTTGTGTAGAGGAATGACAAGTAATTTTTTCCAGATTTCTGTTATGTAGAATTCTTGAATGGACCTGTTAAGGAATATGCTTGATAGGGTAAGCTATGGAAGGGGCTGCTAGTTGGAAGTATTCTGTAGGTAGATTATCAAGAGCGTTTGTACAAGGTTTTAGTTTATAAAGTAGTTTTTGGATGGTGTATGTGGTAATGGGTGATGATGAGAAGATGGGTATGGAATTTGAGGTGTTATGGACTGCTGATGGGATCAATGTGTCAGGGTTGATGGGTGGAAGGTAGTAAGATTGGTGGTGATGTCAATAAAGTATGTATTGAAGGGTGAGGCTAATTCAGAGGGGGGTTTATCTGGGTTTGGGCATGGGGTATTTAGAACCTGGGTGGAGTAAGGAATTTCTCCCCAAAACTTTTTGGATTGTTTTTGTGCTGATTTTGAATAGATTGTATGTACTTTTTTTGTCTTTGACCAGTAAGCATTTAGCCTGATTACGAAGCTGTTTGTATAGCATAAGGTTGGAAGTTTTGTTTTTTGCCAGGTTTTCAATGCCTTGTCCCTAGAGGACATAACTTGCTTTGTGGCCTTTGTTAGACGGCAGGCATGTTTTGATTTGACTGTCTTTAGTCTTGGGGGGGGGGGGGCTAGAGAGTTTAGGGTTGAGAGGAATGTAGAATTAAAGAATTCAACAGCTTATTTGAGTGGAAGGATTTTAAGTGGGTTCCAGTTTGTATTCTGCAGGATGTCTCTGAGGATGTTTTGGGAGAAGTGAGACAGATCTCTGGTGTATATATATTGGTGAGGGTTAGTTGCAGAGGTGGGCTTACGTATAATGAATGCTGGAGAGTGATCACTGATACTGTCAGGGAGAATGCCTGAGGGAAGAGATTTTATAAGGGTCAGAAACTAGGACCCGATCTAAGGTTGAGCCTTTATTTGTGTCCTTGTTTGGTCTGGTGATATCAGAAATTTAGTTGGGAGTATATGTGTAGGTTAATATTTGTGGAGGGACTATTGTTAGAGGTGTCTAACCAGTTAATATTAATGTTGCCTAAAATGATGGTTTAATTTTGTATGTTAAGGCTTGTCCAGGCTAGAATGTCTTCTAGAATATGACTATTGTTTCCTGGGGGAATGTATATTACTGTGATGCAAAGGCTTTTGTGGTTAAGTTTGAGAAAAGTAACTAGTAGCTCAGCAGATGAGAACGAGGGAATTGGTTTGAAGTATGGAATAACTGTGTAAATGTTTGGGACTTAACTTATGACTTAATTCAAATAGAATCACCTAATCCCTCTCCTTGTCCCACCTGTACAACCTGCCCTCCTGGATGCAGCCTCAGCTGCATCCATTAACCCCGATTCCCAAGCTCCTGCCCCTCGAAGGGCAGACAGATTATACAGGGTTAACACCTCAAACCAAGTGCAGAATAAGATAAATACGACAGTCCAGGATTAACCAGCAAATTTAATCAATTTTAGCGCCTCTGCAAATACTGCCTTCAATGGAATACAAAACTTGTTACTCAACCATGTCTTTTATACACTAAAAGATCAAAACCAATAAAACATTTAATAAATTAAACTTTTCCAATTACATGACATATGTATCCCTAAGTTCCAAACTTCAGAATAAGCAAAGCTTCCTTTATAGAACCTTGCTTTTAACATAATATTCACTCCTTTCTATTTTTTCTAAAATAGTGCCCTGCAGACCCACTGGGTCCCTATTATGATACTTGAAAACATGAAAGCCTTCTTGCACAATATTTGTTTGTTTTTTTTTAATATCTCTAACATGCTCTTGAAGATGAAGCTTAAAAGCCCTCTTGCTCTCCCTTATATAAAACGTATTGCATGAGCACTTCAGTGCATATACAATACATTCAGTATTACAACAGAAGTTAGCTAATGCATTAAATTTCCTACCATTAATATATTGAAAAGTTTGTACTAAGTATTTACAAGAAATACATTTTCCACAAGGAAAAGTGCTCTAAACATAGACCATTATGTATACCAGGACATGGAATTTTAAATTTACTATATACCAGTCTGTCCTTGATACTACGTCCCTTTCTAAATGAAAAAACTGGAATAGTACATAAACCAGAGAAAACTCTAAATTTCAACAAATAGTCCCAATATTGTTTTATAAGTGGGACCACTTTCACGCCATAAATCTTGCGTCATGACCATGTAAATTTTCTTTTGTACAATCCATTTTGTTTTTACTCAGTATTACCTTTCCTAGTATTTTCATTCTTAACCTTACCAAGTGCCCCCCCCCCCACAATAAAAGTATTGTGGGGGGGGGGCACTTGGTAAGGTTAAGAATAAAAATAACCCCTTGCAACAGACATTTCTAATGTTTTATTCTTTCTCCAAATCATTCTCATTATGACAGACATTTAATTCTCATAAATTCACCATATGGTAGTGATTTTAGAAGATGGGGAGGATGGAAACTAGTGCCATAAAAAAAAAATGATTAGTATCTTCAAATTTTCTATGTATTGTGGCGGATATACCTCCACCACTAATACCTTCTAAAAAATAAGGCTGAAATTTCAAATGTCAAACCAAATTCATCCATAAATTTGTCTACCTGATTTTTATCTCCTTTACGTAAGATGTAAGATCTATGTGTCTGTAATACTGACAAACATATGTATTAAAGAATTCATTCTTACACACATATTCATGCTCCAAAAGGCCCATCATAATATTGGCATACATGGGTGCATAGGGGGCACCCATGGCTGTACCCTGCTGTTGGTAATACAGTGTACCATTAAATTAAAAAAAATAGTTTTAAACTAAATTCTATCAATTCAACAGTGTACATAGATACAGGACCATCACCCAGTGCGAATCTTAGTGCCTCAATATCACAGTTATGCTTTTACTGGTATATAAACCCTTGGCATTAATCACTGACCAAAGCATATTCTCTTCCCACTGGGTGTCTTTTATTTTACTCAAAAAAAAATCAAATGTATCCTAAATATATGAAATTAGGTTTTTTTTTAACTACATTCAACAAATACTTTAACTCCTGGACAGGAACTGTAACGGCAGTTTACGAACTTTCACCACATTCAGATACAAACAAAATTAAAGTCCATATGACTCTGAATTGTAAGAAAAAACTTCTTTTATTCGGACATAGAGAAAGCGCTTTCACCATCAGGCTTCTTCAGACTGCAACACTCACATCATTGATTTTATATAATAATACAAAATGATTGAATTGAGTGACATCTGTGTTTTCTATTAACTTTTAAAGTAACAGGACACAAAAATTTCTTGGTGCATAGCGAGCGTGTACAAATACATCAAACCTAGTCTCGCTTGTCACGTAAATAACAAAGTACTATCCCTAACTGCATAGATCTGCACAAAAACAGTAATTTAAAAACAATTTTAAAACTCTCTATAATACATATACCATCTATTAGACTTGTTCTAACTATAAAAAATCATCTGATAGACTTCCTAAACTTGCAAAAGTAAGAAAGGTATATTGAGTACAATAATAAGTAAAATGAAATATTCTAGTATACCCATTGTTACTAAAAGCATATAGCGCTATTTCTATTTAGGTTTGAGCAGTCTTCTTTTCTTTAAAATTGGCTTTAAGTTCACTTTATCATTTAGCCCAGGATATTGGTCTGCTCTGCAACGTATAATCCAATGTAATTCACACTCTTGGGTATAACTATCTAAATCTCCTCATCTGGTGTTTGATCTAATGGCTTGTATATAACTCGGAAATTAAACGTGTGTGTACTACCCATAACATTACAATGCTTAGCCAATGCATTGTTTTCAGAACCTATACGCATATGATAGAGATGTTCTCTGAATTGTCTACAGGTTTTTCCAATGTAGAACACTGGACAAAGTTGGCATGTCGCAAGGTATACCACGTTGGTACTGTGACAATTTGTTCTTGTGTAAAAAGAAAACTCTTGACCAGTCACTGGATGTTTAAAAATAACATTCTTATCTATGAACTTACATTGATTACATTGTTCACATGGAATGGTGTTATAGTTATCGGTGTTGGATCTAGACACACATATATTCATCGGATGATGACAAAGCAACTGCTTTAGATTCCTTTTGTTCTTGTATGAAAACTTGGGTCTATCACCTACTGTACTGCTTATATCATTATCCAGGAGAAGTGTCTCCCAACGATTTTCAATAATGACTTTCAAGTCATTGATATCATTTGTAAAGTGTAGTGGTATACTTAACTTATCAAATCTAGAACAATGACTCAAATCTACATTATGGTCCCTCTCTGAGAAATAAGGACGTGCTCTAGAAGTCCTCAAATCATTTACTACAGAGATGAGTCTATCAATATTCCTTTCACTATAGCACCTCTGGACTAATCTAGATCTGAGACTAGATATTTCATTCCTAAACCCTTCATCTGATGGGTTTAGTCTTGAAGCTCTCATAAGCTGCCCTTTTACAACATTGTCAAATACGTGTCTGGGATGCATGCTACCCCTATGCAATAATGTGCAATAATGTGTTCCTGTAACATGCTTTCCTATGGACTGACGTATTTAACAAACCATTTTGAAGTCTCGTGATGTCAACATCCAGAAAGGAGATATGTGTTCTAGAGGAACTAGATGTAAAATTAAGAAAATGTGTCAGGTTATTCATCGTTGTTACAAACTCTGCTAATTGTAACTCATCCCCCTTCCAAATTAGGAAGAGGTCATCTACAAACCTCCTATAAATTCCAACATATTGTTGGAATTCACTTTACATTCATGTTACAGGAACACATTATTGTGCTAAATTTAACCAATGCACTATTAAGCGTCTGTATATTTTTGCTTCTAAATACTTTGGCTCAAGATTTAACTATGCTGAAATGTCATCAGTTAGCAATCCGACTGCCGAAATTCACAAAAAATGCAAAGAGAAAGACTGAGACAGACCGTCGTGGTCCAAAACCAACGACGAAGCTTCTGCTAAGCCAATTGCCGGTTCGCCGGTACTCGTGAGGTGCTTTCGCAGCCCCTGATGCCTGCTACTTTTGAGTCTTAGGCCTCTGCCGAGACCCATTCGGTGTCCGGTATGCAGCGAGATTCTTCAAGTATTGAACCCGTGGATGTCTCTCCTTGGATGGGTCTGGAGCCGCTGAGCAGGCACCGGCTTCTGAGGGTGTTTTCAGGCCTAAAGATTTGTATATTAAACCGACGCTGTCATCAAAAACAAGGCCAAAACCAACTTCTATGCCTAAAAAAACGACGCATGAGGCACATGCTCAGGCCCCTATGCCTAAAAAAAACAAATGATCAAAATGGCTGAGGATTTAATTACCTTGATCAGGGGTTCCCAACTCCCTCCTGCTAAGAGGCCTAGGCAAGGCACTGATTATGAATCTTCAGATCAGGTTTCCATTTCTTCTGATCAGGAATTTTCTATTCCCCCTTATGAGGACTCTGATGCAGAAGAATCCATCCCTTCTGCTTCTCTTCCCGAGGATTTTTCTTTTGGAGTAACTTTGCATACCTTAAGGGAACATTTTCATTGGGAGAGTCAGGATTTTTCAGAATCCCAAAAGAGGCTGAGGGATTTTCTTCTTCCTCAGCATAGGCCTTTGGCTATACCTCCTGTTTTAGACATTGTTGATGATGTTTTCTCAGAATCCAGCATGGCTCCTTATTCCCTGCCTTCGGCTCCTAGGAAGCCAGACAGGATATTACAGGGTTCCTGACTCCCACAAGTTTCTTTTCAAAAACCCTACTGCTGACCCTGAAACAATTTCTCAGGGTCCCAAGGATGTTAAGACTTCTACTGCTAAAAATCCTACCCCTTCTGATAGAGACTCCAGGGCGCTGGATAGATGGGGTAAGAAGGTTTATACGTCTGTAACCCTGGCAATCAGGGCTTTAAACTGTCAATTTCATATGCTTAAATATCAACAGCATGTCATGGGCTTACTTAAAAAGAAAATTATGTTGCTTTCTGATTGTGCGGAAAATAAAGTTACAGGATTTATTGCATTCAGCTGAACAAGTTGGAAAGCATACTTTGCAATGTGGTTTTGATTCCTTGGAGGCCTCTTGCAGGGCTGCCATAACTGGATCTGTGATCAGAAGACATGCTTGGCTCAAGGAGCAAAATCTGCCGGATCATGTTAAAGCTAAATTGTTGGATGCTCCTTTACAACAGGACAGTCTGTTTGGTAATAAGGCAGAAGTAGTTTTGAAAAAGATGGAGGACAAAGCTAAATCTATGCAAACTGTAAAATATTTCTTGCAAGTGCAGCCTCCAGGTTCAGTAGACACTGGCCTACTAAGAATTGGTCCTTTCCAGTATCCAACAGAGCCACTCAGGTCAAACCCAGACACTCCAAAGGCTCTAGGTTTTCCTTCACAAGGAACTTACAGAACAAAGCAGTGGGTCGCTTCCACCTCCAAATCTGGAAGTAGCAAAGCACCCCCCTACAGTAAACAGTCTCAGTGGCTTTCCTCTGCCATTTCTAAGCACTTATCTTTTGGCAACCCCTTTGGGGGGAAAACTAGCACTTAATGCTCAAAATTGGCATCTAATTACCCAGGACAAGTGGGTCTTAAATATAGCATCCCAGGGATACAGATTTAATTTCCATACGTTGCCAGTTCCAAACGGATGGCCAGATCTGCCTCCAAACCAGTGGGCAGAGGCCCAGAAAGAAGTCATGTCCCTCATGGAAAAGGGGGCTATTCAACCAGTACCAGAAAAGGAAAAAGGACAAGATTTTTTATTCAAGACTCTTCCTGGTACCCAGAAAAGACAAATCATGGCGTCCAATTCTGGACTTATCCATTCTAAATACCTTCTTGGACATTCCAAAGTTCAAGATGCTGACTCTACAACAGTTACTGCCTATGCTAGGCAAAGATGCCTGGTTAGTAACTAGATTTAAAAGAAGCTTACCTGCATATCCCAATCAGGGAATCTTGCAGAAGATACCTCAGCTTCAAAGCAGGCTATTTGCATTGCCAGTTCTCTGCACTGCCCTTTGACTTATCTATTGCACCCACGGTCTTCACAAAGTGCCTGGCACCAGTGATTACATTTTGCAGACAACGAAACATTCAAATTTATCCTTATCTGGACGATTGTGTATTTCAGGCAGAAAACAAGGACACACTTCTACAACAACTGGCATTTGTAAAAAGGCTTCTAACATGCCTAGGGTACACCATAAACGAAAAGAAATCACTACTATTACCCTCTCAAATAATTACATTCCTGGGTGCAAGCTTGAATACAACTGCCCAGATGGCTTACCTCACGCCAGACAAACAAATTCAATTGATAACATACTTCAAACAAGTGGCCACAAAAACCCAGTTATCTGCAAGACAAATTCTGCAGGCTTTGGGGTTCATGGCTTCCTGTATTCTACTAATTCCATATGCAAGACTGCATGTGATGTAATTTCAATGGTACCTAAAAAGCTTATGGAGTCAACATTGTCACAGCCTGGAAACAATGATTCCTCTCATTCCTTGCCTGCAACAGGAGTTCCTATGGTGAGCAGAAGCCTGTCACATAAGCAAGGGACTGTCATTCACTCTACCCCCTGCCACCCAAACCCTGACTACAGACGCATCAGACTATGCTCGGGGGGGGGGGGGGGGGGGACGGCATCTGGCAGGGAGATGCATTCAGGGCCAATGGAGCCCAAACCAAATGCACCTACATATCACCCAGAAAGAAATGCTAGCTGTACAGAATACTCTGACAGCCTTTAAAGACTTCCATCATCCAGGACAACTACTGATAAAGACAGACAACACCACAGTTATGTGGTACATGAACAAGCAGGGGGTACCCACTCCAACCCTCTTTGCAGACTAGCCATGGCCTTGTGGAACACTGCCTTGACTTATCAAATACATCTATAAGCTCAATTCCTGCCAGGAAAGCAAAATACTCTGGCAGATGACCTAAGCAGAAATCTTATGGACCCATACGAATGGAAACTGGATCCACAGATCTTCCGCATGTTGACACGAAAATGAGGAAGCCCAGACATAGATCTATTTGCCTCTCCCCAAAACTACCAGTTAGACAAATTCTGCACAAGAATTAACCACAAAAAAGCTTGGAAAGTGGATGCTCTATCCTTCAGCTGGAAAAACCTGTCAGTCTATGCCTTTCCCCTTCTGCCTCTGCTCTCCAAGGTTTTGCTTAAAGTCAAACCGGAAAAACCAAAAATGATTCTGATTGCTCCACACTGGCCTCGCCAACACTGGTACCGCTTCAACGGAATATGTCACACCTTCCTCCGTGGTACCTGCCTCAGACACCTCATCTATTGTCTCAGCAGAACTGTCAAATTCTGCACACTCAGCTCCAAACCCTGAATCTTGCAGCTTGGCTAATCATTTAATTTCACCAGTCACATCTCTCAGTAAACTTAATGGATGTCATTTTGGAGGCTAGAAGGTCTAGCACTAGAAAATGTTATGCTGATAAATGGAAAATATTTTGTGCCTGGAACCAAGCACAAGGAATAAACACAGCAATGCCCGATATTAATCAGATTCTGCAATATTTAACTGAGATGCTTCACAAGGGCCTATCTTTTTCTTCTATAAAAATCCATGCCTCTGCCATCTCCGCTCATTACAACACAGAGCCTCCTCTCTCTCCTCATCCCTTGCTAAAGCAGTACCTCAGAGGTGCCAAAAATTTGAGACCTCCCAGGAGAGCACCTAGTCTTGCTTGGGACCACAATTTTGTGTTAGAAAAACTCACACTACCTTCTTGTGAACCAGCTGCTACTGCAGACATAAAATTTCTTTCCTGGAAGATGGCCTTTCTTTTAGCAGTCACTTCAGCAAGAAGGATTTCAGAACTTCAGGCTCTCATGGCAGTAGAGCCTTTCATTATCTTTTATCCGGACAGGGTGGCTCTCATGACCAATCCATAAGGTGGTATCCAGTGTGGCTCTTAACCAGATCATTCATCTGCCAACTTTTTTCCCAAATCCGCAGAACAAGGAGGAGCGGATTCTGCATGCATTGGATGTACGCAGACAACTAAGATTCTACTTACAGGACAAAATCTCTAAGAAAGTCTGAGCAACTACTGGTGGCATTTGCTGCAAGGGCAGAGGGGAAGGCTATTTCAAAGCAAACCATTTCAAAATGGATAAGCCATTGCATTCGTTTCTGCTACATGCACCATGACAAACCTGTCCCCAAGGGGATCAGATCCCATTCTACCAGGACTGCATCTACTTCAGCAGCTTTTCTCAGAGCGGTTCCTACCAGAGACATTCTAGAAACTGTTACTTGGAGCTGAGTTCATACGTTCACCAAACATTACCATTTACCTCTCTTTTCTAAATACAGGCCATACCTTGCCACTGCTGTCTTGCAGGGCCTTATAACTGCTCCTAATGCTGTATAATTCTATCCTCCCATCCATTGCTTTGGGATTCTACCCAAATGTAATGACTGCAACAGTGAAACACGAAGAACATAGTACAGTTGTGTACACTTACCATAAATGTAGATATTCGAGTGTATTCACTGTTGCATTCCGGGTTACCCACCCGCCAGCCCCCTTTTTTCTCTCTTATTATACCTCTTCTTTCCTTCACTATTCTCAAAAGCCTTTTTGGTGTGTTTTGCTTTCAGTTTGAGGTAAAATTTTTTGTGTTCTAAACTACATATATATAGATATATATATATATATATATATATATATATATATATATATATATATATATATATATATAATTTTTGCTCACCATTTGAGGGGGCACCTGACATCTGGGGCAAGAAAAAACGATTAAAATGGCTTTGGCTGCATGTTTTATACCCCTGACGTCATGGAAGAGGAGACAGCAACTGACGCAGGACCCAAGACTTTGTTATTCAGGCCGACTGAGGGCAACTTGCCAGCAGATTACCCAAATGTAATGACTGCAACAGTGAATACACTCTAACATCTACATTTATGTTAAGTGTACACAACTGTGCTGCCGGTGACACAGGGTAATCCATATTGTCACTGTCCCAATCGGTGGATTCTTGTGTAAAATCAGAAAGAGCACCAGCATTTTCTAACTGCTTTTTATGATCTTCCGGAACTCTAAAACGTACGTCTTTACGATGCTTTTTCTGATTAGTTTTCCAAAGAAAAGCAGAACCTTTTTTATAATCATCTAAGTCTTTCAGAAGTTTTTTCTTTTTTATAGACAAAATCTGTTTTTCAGACTGTTAACTTCATATTAATATCTCCCTAAAATGCTCTAGTTTATTAATAGAGGAGTCTGTTGATGTTATGTAGTCCTGTCCCGCCTCCATTATTACATGTGGGTTCGGAGCCGATCCTCTGCTCCGACTCGGCTGCTTAGAAAGCCTGAAAACTTCTGATTTGGCTCGTGGCTAATAAGTATCCCATGATGCATGCGCACATTCCCCAGATCTCGTTTGCTGCGTTTTCAGTCGGAATCTTCTTTTTGTTGGCCGTAGCCAAGTGATTTAGTTCTTTATTATTCTTCTTGTTAGAAGTTGTTTAACTTTGTGAAGTGCTTTTCTTATTGCTGTTAGCCTTATTGTGATACCAATTGTGTCAATTTAACCGAACTTGACTTTTTTTCTGGGTTTGACTTTTTCTGCTATAAAATTTTGAGCCTGTTGGCTTTTTCTTTGTGTGTTCCCGTGAGTGTGTGCGTTTGACTAAACCGTTTACTTAGAGGTATTAGTCTGTTCCCCTTTCCTTTTCACTAGGTTCGTTTAAGTTAGAGAAGCTAGTAAAACTTCCCTTGGTTGTTTGTTGTGAGAAATAGGGCTAGATCCATTTAAATTAGAGGATCCCCTCTTGTTGAGTGAGTGTGTTGTTTTTTCTCTTCAATCGCCTATTGAGACTGCCTTTATGTCGAAAAAACATCAAGAGCATAAACGGTCAGGATTTAAAAAGTGTACTAAATGCTCTCAAAAAATGTCCATCACTGATGGACATAGCGTCTGTGTGTACTGTTTAGGGGCCATACATCTTCAATCGACTTGTCTCTTTTGCCATTCCTTTAGTCCTAGAGTGTTCCAGGAATGGAAGAATAAGTTAATTCTAAAAGGATTCTTAAAACCTTCTTTCGAGGAAGACCTAGCCAGTTCGTCATCCTCTGCTAGATCACATTCTTCAAGTAAAGATTAAGGGCAAGACCTCCAAAAGGCATTGTCCAGCCTCAACTTCTGTCTCTGAACCTCCACAGAAGTTACCTAAATCGGAGATGGCCTCTGTCTCTTCGGCTCCACTGTCCTCGGAGCTGATCAAGATTTTCGGACACTGACATTGCAGTGTTGGCAGTCAGTGCTTCGGTGCCGATCACTAGCAGTCCTCTTCGGAGCTGGTCTACAGACATTCCACCGGTCTCCCCCACTTTAAAATCACCTATATTACAGAGAGTGAGGTCTCCAACACTGTCCTCCAGATCCTCCAGGAGCTTTTCTGAAGACATCGAGGGAGTGGTGCTCAGACTCCTTAAGTTGTCGGCCTTGCCAAAATTATCGGCTCCGACCATTTCTGTCTTGGAGCCAATGCCTGTTACTGACCCTGCTCTTTTTCCTCCTCCAACCCAGATTGGGCCTTTGGAGCTGATGCTGTCAGTACAGACTACAGTGGTGTCCTCTTCTCCAGCACCCTGGGTGGTTGTCTCAGAGCCGAGCCCCGCTCCGACACTGTCGGCGCCATCCGAAGTATCTAGGGTCCGAAGCTCTTCAGTCGGGCCCGAGGGGGGACACTTGGAACCGAACCTCTTTGGTGCCGAGTCTTCCTCTTGGTGCGTCGGCATGAGTGAGCTCGGACCCTACATCATTCTCAGAGCCGATTCCTTTGGAGCCATCAATGCCTACGCTCTCCTCGGAGCCCGGGGCATCATTTGGAGCCGGAGTAATCTGTTTTCGTGAAGATGAGGAGCATGTTGGATAGTTCATCCATACCACGTAGGAGTACCGATGCTATACTCCCTCAAGTGCCGACTACGGTCTCAGCATCCTCTCTCCCCCGGAATGGTAGAGACATACAGCCGCAGGACCCCGGTTTGGGTGGTCTCCGATCTTCTGAGACCTCCCCAGAAGACCCAACTGAGGAGGTCCCTCTGAAGAGATCATGTAAGAGGAAGCATGTAGACTCCCCCGATGAGTCTGTCACATGTGACACTGACCTCGAGTTGGAGGCATCCCCTAAGTCGTATTCTGAAGATGTCTCCTTTGCAGGCAGGCATTTTGGAGATCTTCAGACAGAGGCGGCTGGCCTACCGTTACCCCTTCTGATGAGGAGTCAGTGTACCTAAAGGCTTTTGGGTCTCAACCCTCAGCTTCATGGGTGTCTCGTAGATCTCGTGAGTCAAAAGGCATGGCAGACTCCCAATGCCTTGGAACCAGTCCCCAGGAGGCCGAATAAATTTCTCTCCGCCCCTAAGGACAAAGAGTTTTTATCTAAGGGTTTACCTGTTGATGCCATGGTGGTGGTGGCGGCCAATAAGAAGGCGCTAGCAGAGATGACTTCTATCCATCCACCTAATAAGGAATCCCGAACGATGGATAGGTACGGGAAGCATATCTTCTCTTCAGCAGCTTTTACACGCCCCTGAACTATCTATCACATTTTACGAGACTTCAGAGAGATCTCCTAAAGGAGTTAGGGGATGCTCTTCAGGGTACCTCGACTGAAGCAGTCCCATCTACAGTGTCGGCTCAGTTGGCTACCCTCACATCTATTGTTAACACCTCCATGTGGCTGATCTCATATGCAGCTGATGCGAGTAGGGCGGCGGGTTCAGGAGTCTCATTAAGGAGACATTCCTGGATGCATCTATGCAGCTTTGCTGAGCCTTTCAAGTTTACATTCACCAATGCTCCCGTGGACGGATCCTCTCTTTTTGGACCCAAGGTGAAAGATACCCTCACCAGGTGTGAGCAGGAAAGAAAGACTCTCTCTGCCGTGGGAGTCCATTTTACCGTTCCTTCTAGAACTTACCCTAAAGGTCAGAAGAGTGGCAAAATGTGGTTCAAGAAATCAGAGACCTTTCCAGGACACACAAGGTGATTTCTCCAGAGGCAGGGGAGGAGGAAATAATGGTAGAAGTCGCCCTAGAGGCAGGGGAAGCTCACAAAATCAGGGAGGCCGCGATTCTTTTTGTGACCGTCCCTATCAGCGTTCCTGATGTGGAACCCGACTGTGCATCTCTGGAGCTGGTCGGGGGTCACCTGTCCTTGTACCCAGAAGCCTGGCTCAATCTCACTTGAGACAAGTGGGTACAAGACATTATTACCAGAGGTTACTCTATACCCTTTTCTCATCCACCACCCCTTCCCAAAAGGATTTCAGATGTACCACCCAATCACAGGGATCAAGCGACTATAGAGATAGAAAAGCTGCTATTAAAAAGAGCCATCCAAAAGGTTCCAACAGACGAGACAGGATTCGGAACATACTCCAGGTTCTTTTTAGTTCCAAAAAGAACAGGGGACTGGAGACCCATCCTAAACCTCAGCAGGTTAAACGAGCATATAAAGAAGTCCAAGTTCCGAATGGTCACTTTACAATCCATACTCCCTGTGTTGGGGAGAGACAGCTGGATGTGCTCAATAGATCTTCAGGATGCCTACTACCACATAATGGATGGACAAAGCATGAAGGAGCTACCTACGCTTCCAGCTGGGAGCCAATCATTACCAGTTTCGGGCGCTGTCCTTTGGTCTCACCACAGCCCCCCCCCGGGTGTTCACCAAGTGCATGGCAGTAGTCACAGCTCATTTGTGGCATCAGGGAATCCAAGTCTTTCCATACCTGGACGATTGGCTCCTGACTGCCACCACCAGGCATCGCCTAATTCAATCGAGAGATTCCACAATCAAGCTCTGTTCCCAGTTAGGAACTCGATAAACTGGGAAAAATCCTCTATTTTGCCCACTCTTTCTATAACGTTTATAGGAGCAAACATAGACACGGTCAAGATGACAGCCAGACTACCTACAGACAGAATACAGATTCTTGTGCAACAAATTTACAGGATACTTCCCCTTCAGAGAGTCAAAGCAAAGGTGGTGGTGCAGCTTCTCGGAACTATGGTGTCAACCATAACCTTGGTACCTTTAGCAAGACTACATATGAGAATACTCCAGTGGCTTCTGTTATCCCAGTGGTCGTTTCAACAGTTGCCTCTACATCATCAGTTCCTGATTACAGATTCTTGGAAGAAGAACCTACGCTGGTGGATTAAACCACGTCATCTTACCACAGGGACTCCCTTTGTACCACACCAACCCATTGCCACTGTGACCACGGCTGCCTCTTGGGGGGGGGGGGGGCATCATCTTGGCAGGCCTGTCCAAGGCACATGGCAAGAGCAGGAGGCCCATCTGCATATCACTGTCCTAGAGATGAAGGCGTTGTTTCTAGCGTTGTAAGCACTTCATGACTTTCTCCCTCCAGGGACGATAGCTATCCAGACCGACAACGTGTTGATTTTTTGGTGTCTAAACAAACAAGGGGGGACCAGATCATACCCCTTATGTTGAGAGGCCATGCGAGTTTGGGTTTGGGTGCTTTCTTCCCAACGCTTTCTCATTGCAACGCACATTTTATTTATTTTTATTTATTTATTTTACATTTGTTGACCGGGCTAGTCTGGCTGGATACATGTCCATTTTTAGCAGAGGCCCGAGGAGAAAAGCTCCACTATTACTAGTAACTTACAATAAAGAAAATAAAACAGTAAAATATCAACTATACAGTAAAATATACAAGAACATATAAGCAAGATAAAGGAGCATTAACATGTAAATATGAAAAAAATATATATGCAAATAAAGGAACATTATCATGTAGTATGGTAACAATGCAGAGGCATTTTAACAAGAACTAAAACAATAGTAAGGAATCAATTATCTCATAATATTTGCAAGAGTAGGACTGCTAGATAAAGAATAAGAGAGAGAAATAGTAACACATAAGAGTCTATAGAAATTTACACCAATTAACAAGCTTAGGAAGAAACCAGTGGTGCCTGGGTACTGGTTTTAGACAGAGATTTGCAGAAAAGAGATAAGCATCTAGGTTAAGTAAAAGGGGAGATGACAGGTCATAGTGATGTGACAAGTAAAAGGAGAGAAGTAGTATAGGAAAATTAATAAGCAGGGGGTCGCTAGGTGCACTACACTGGTAGTGATAGAGGCAAGTGGAAGAGAAAGGAGAGGACTATCCATCCCGAGGACTTCCAACTTAATAGCGGACAGGCTATGTGGGGCTATGTTGTTACCTCACGAATGGTCTTGAACCAGAAAATAGCAAGTATGATCTTTCACAAGTGGGGACAACCCTGCTGCGACTTCTTTGCCAGTCCCATCAACACCAAATGCAGCACCTTTTTCTCTCTCATCCCCCTCCGGGGGAGTCTCCAAGAGATGCACTAGTCCACGATTGGCCCCCGGGACTCCTTTATGCTTTTCCTCCTTTTCCACTCATCCCCAAGGTCATACAGAAAGCAGTGCTGTTGGGAAGCAAGATGATCCTCATCACCCCTTACTGGCCTTGTCAGATTTGGTTCCCTTTTCTCGGGCTTCACCTGTTGGACTGCCCATGGACTCTGGACCCAGTGCCAGACCTCTTGACACACGTCAGGATGTTCTTCGTGTTTCACTGTTGCAGTCATTACACTTGGGTTAGCCTGCCATCAGGCAGTCCCGCAGTCTGCCAGAGTTCCAAAGTCTTGGTCCGGCGTCTGTTGCTGTCGCTTCTTCCCTGACGTCAGTGCGCCAGGGCTATATAAGATGCATCCAACGCCATTTTCTCCAGTCTTTCTTGCTGCGCAGTGCGCGAAGCAGAAGCAGTTCGCAAGTGCCGGTCGGCTGACTCCTGAGATCTTCGTAGTCGAATTTCAGATCCAAAGTCTTCCATAAAGCTAAATACCCCATTGGGGAAACTTTTTTCTTGCCTCAGACCAATGTCAGAAAAAGTTAATAATTGTATTTCTTGTGTGAAGCAAATACCTCATAAGGACTTCCACTCTTACTGTATTCCATGCCTAGGCCCTGATCACAACGTCACTAGTTGTCGGTTTTGTGCTAGATTTAACAAATGCACTATAAAAAGACGTTTTGATTTTGCTTTGCACTACTTTGGCCGAAGGTTCAATTATACTATGCCGTCAGATCAACCGACGACCGCAGTACCGAAAAAACAATGGACAAGGATAAAGACAGGCATCCGAGGTCCAAAACAGACGACAAAACCTCTTCTAGGCCAGTCACCGGTTCGCAGGTTCTCAGTGAGCCGCTTTCACAGCCCCTGACACCCGCTACCTCAGAGCCACAGGCCGCCTCCGACTCCCACGTGGAGACAACTAGGCCTCTGGAAACTCAAGGTATTGGGCCTATGGAAACTAATCCCTCAGATGGGTCCGGAGCCGCTGAGCAGGCATCGGCTTCTGAGGGTGTTTTCAGATCTTCACAACTTACCATTAAAACAACAGCCAAGACAAAAGTACCATTAAAGACAAAGAAACAAGTACAGCATTCTCCTGGACAGTCCTCCATGCCTGAAAAACAGATGCTTAAAATGGCGGAAGACCGCATTACTCTAATCAGGGGTTCCCATCCCCCTCCTGAGAAAAGGCCTAGGCAGGATACAGACTGACTCCTCTGATCAGGTTTCCATTTCATCTGATTCCTCTTCATACCAGGGAATACTCTCTTTCCCCCTATGAGGACTCTGATTCTGAAGAATCTATTCCTTCAGCCTCTCCTTCTGAGGATTACTCTTTTGGGGAAACTTTACATACCATGAGGGAGCATTTCCATTGGGAAAGTCAGGATTACTCAGAATCCAAGAAGAGGCTCAGGGATTTCCTTTTATTGCTTCAGCACAGGCCCTTGGCTATTCCGCCTGTGCTTGATATTGTGGATGATGTGTTCTCTGAATCCAGCTTATCTCCTGACTCTTTGCCCCCGGCACCAGCCAAGCCATATAGATATAGAGTCCCAGGCTCTCACAAGTTTCTTTATAAAAACTCTTCGGCGGATCCAGAAACTATTTCCCAGGGTCCAAAAGGGGTTAAGGCTTCCATTGCAAAAAATCCAGTGCCCTCTGACAGATTCCAGAGGTTTGGATAGATGGGGAAATAAAGTATACACTTCTGCAACTTTAGCAGTAAGAGCTTTAAATTGCCAGTTTCACATGCTTAAGTACCAACAATATTTAATGGCTCAGTTAAAACAGAAAATGCTTGCAAGCTCAGAAGCTCCTGATTGTAAAGAAATGCAGGGTTTGAACAGGTGGGAAAACATACTCTACAATGTGGTTTTGATTCTTTAGAGGCCTCTTGTAGGGCCGCAGTTACAGGTTCTGTGATTCGAAGACATGCTTGGTTAAAAGAACAGAGTTTACCTTTTCATGTTAAGGCAAAATTATTGGATGCGCCTTTACAGCATGATACCTTGTTTGGTGTTAAGGCAGAAGAGGTGTTAAAGAAAATGGAGGATAAAGCCAAATCTATGCAACCAGTCAAGGATTTCTTACAGGTACAGCCACCTCGATTTAGCAGAAATTGGCCAACAAAGAATTGGTCCTTTCCAGTGTCAGACAGGCCGCAGAGAGGCAGATACAGACGCCCAAGAGGCAGATGTCAACCCCAAGGCTCAGACAACGGCAGTGGGGCACCTCAACCCCAAAAGGAGGTGAAGACAAGTCTCAACCCTACAGGAAACAGTCACAATGACTTTCCCCTTCGTACGCCAAGCACTCCCTTTTGGAAGCCCCCTTAGGGGGAAAAACTAGCACTTTTTTCTCAAAACTGGCAAACAATCACCCAAGACAAATGGGTTCTGAATATTGTGTCTCAAGGTTACAGGTTCCACTTTCATACTTTACCAAGGCTAAAAGGAAGGCCAGACCTGCCACAAAATCAATGGACAGAGGCACAAAAACAAATATCAGCCCTCATGGACATGAGAGCTATTCAAAAAGTACCACAACAGGGACAAGGATTTTACTCAAGACTCTTCCTGGTCCCCAGAAAGGACAAGGCCTGGAGACCCATACTAGACCTTTCAATTCCAAATACTTAACTGGATATTCTGAAATTCAAAATGATGACATTATAGCAGCTTCTCCCCATGCTGGGCAAGAAGGCTTGGCTTGTTACTCTGGACCTCAGAGGCATACCTGCATGTCCCTACAGACAAAATTGCAGAAGATACCTCAGATTCAAAGCTGGTACAACACAATACCAATTCTCTGCACTGCCCTTTGGCTTATCTGCTGCACCCAGGGTCTTCACAAAGTGCCTGGCACCAGTAATTGCATTTTGCAGACAAAAAGGAATTCAAATATATCCATACCTGGACGACTGCCTCATTCAAGCAGTGACAAAGGACATTCTTCTACAGCATCTGGCGTTTGTAAAAAGGTTGTTAATTTCTCTAGGGTACACAGTAAATGAAAAGAAGTCAAAACTAGTGCCCTTGCAACAGATTTATATTCCTGGATGCCAGCTTAAATACAACGGCCCAGATGGCTTACCTCACGCCAGACAAGCAAGTTCAACTTATTTTCAACTACTGGCAAAAAAGTTCCATCTCCCTGCAAGAAATTCTGCAGGCCCTGGGATTCATGGCATCCTGCATACTACTAATACCATATGCCAGACTACATATGAGGAAATTACAATGGTACCTAAAAAGTGTTTGGACTCAACACTCACAGTTTAGAAGCAGTAATATCAATGATTCCCTGCCTACAACAGGAGTTTCGATGGTGGGCACAGGCATGTCACCTAAACAAGGGTCAGCCTTTTACCCTACCCACAGCCAGGCAGACTTTAACAACAGATGTTTCGGATTATGCCTGGGGAGCACACATGGCAGGAAAATGCATTCAGGGCAAGTGGAACACAGACCAGATGCATCTTCACATCAATCAAAAAGAGATGTTGGCTGTTCAAAATGCCCT
Organism: Protopterus annectens; assembly: GCF_019279795.1. Lineage (NCBI taxonomy): Eukaryota > Metazoa > Chordata > Ceratodontiformes > Protopteridae > Protopterus > Protopterus annectens. Next base: position 848,945,372 of record NC_056750.1, read on the forward strand.
AACAGCTTTCAAAGATTTTCTGCATCCAGGACAATTATTAATAAAGACAGACAACACAACAGTAATGTGGTATATAAACAAGCAAGGGGGCACTCATTCTTATCCCCTATGCAGGCAAGCAATGACCCTTGTGGAACACCGCTCTAACGTATCAAGTTCACCTGCAAGCACAATTCCAGCCAGGAAAGAAAAATACTCTGGCAGACTATCTAAGCAGAAATATCATGGACCCTCACGAATGGAAATTGAATCCACAAATCTTCAGCATGGTAACACAAAAATGGGGATGCCCAGACATGGATCTTTTTGCCTCCCCACTGAATTGCCAACTACAAAAATTCTGCACAAGGACTTATCACAAGCAAGCATGGAAAGTGGATGCTCTGTTGATCAGCTGGAAAAACCTAAAAGTTTATGCCTTCCCACCACTGCCTCTCCTTTCAAAGGTACTCCTAAAAGCCATACAAGAAAAAACACAGATGATCCTGATTGCTCCAGTCTGGCAGTACTGGTACCCTATCGTAAGGAACTTAGCTCAAGGCCCACCATGGATTTTGCATCAAATTCCGCACCTCCTGACTCAAAACAATCCGATCCTGCACGGTCAGCTCAAAACCCTAAACCTGGCTGCATGCAGATTCATTAGTCAAACAGGCAACACCTCACTCTAAAGCTGTCATGAATGTCATTTTGGAGGCCAGGAGGCCTAGCACCAGGAAAGCTTACTCAGAAAAATGGAAGAGAGTCGGCGCCTGGGACCAGGCTCAAAACCTTGACCCTCTTGTTCCAAACATTCCTCGGATTTTACAATACTTAACTGAACTGCTGGACAGAGGCCTATTCTCATCAGTTATGATCCACCCCTCTGCCATTTCAGCACATTACAACACGGATCCTCCTTTATTCTCTCATCCCTTGCTAAAACAGTACCTCAGAAGGGCTAAAAACATAAGACTGCCCCGGAGAGCACCAATACCAACTTGGGACCTCAATTTCATGTTGGAAAAACTAACCCTGCCACCTTTTGAGCCAGCCAGTACAGCCAATCTAAAATTTTTATCATGGAAAACAGCTCTTCTGCTAGCAGTAACTTCAGCACGAAGAGTGTGAGCTACAGGCATTAATGGCAGTGGAACCTTTTATAATTTTTCATCAGGACAGGGTTTCTTTAAGGACAAACCCTACCTTTATGCCAAAGGTGGTATCTAGTGTGGCTCTTAACCAAACCATCCATTTGCCAACTTTTTATCCAAACCCCCAGAGTAAAGGGGAGAAACTTCTGCATTCTTTGGGACATACACAGGTAGCTACGCTTCTACTTGGACAAAACAAAAGCTTTCTGGAAAACTGAGCAACTGTTTGTAGCATATGCTGCAGGATCACAGGGCAAGGCTATCTCAAAGCAGACTATATCCAAATGGATAGGACACTGTATATGTTACTGCTACATACAGCATGGAAAATCAGTCCCAAATAACATTAGGCCACATTCCACCAGGGCTACAGCCACTTCAACAGCCTTTCTCAGAGGAGTACTACCTACCAAGGAAATTTTGGAGGCTGCAACTTGGAGTTCAGTGCACACCTTTACCAGGCATTACCACCTGCCTCTTTACTCTAAATCCAGAGCAGGATTTGCCACTGCAGTTCTGCAGGGCCTCATAGCCAATCCTAACTCTTTATAGACCAGCCACCCAACCTTAGCTTTGGGATTCTACCCAAGTGTAATGACTGCAGCAGTGTAACACGATGAACATAGTACAGATGTCCTTCAAGGATGCATCTGCAGTCCTTACAAATGGGTTGTCCTGTCGTCAGGCAGCCCTTCGGTCGGCCGGATTCCAAAGTCTGGGTCTGGCTTCGGCTGGTGTCGCACTTCACCCGACGTCATAGCTGCAGTTACTCGGGTATAAAGGCATCAGCGGCCATTTTCCCCAGTCTTTCTTGCCGCGTGGCGAAGCAGAAGCTGTTCGCAAGTGCCGGTCGGTCAGATCCAGAGATTACTACTACCGAATACTTCTACTACTACGAAGACTTCTAAAAGCTAAGTACCCCGTTGGGGACTCTTTCTTGCCTCAGCCGATGTCAGAAAAAGTGAATAACTGTTTAACTTGTGGGAAACAAATACCTCATAAAGATTTCCACTCTTACTGCTTACCTTGTTTAGGCCCAGACCACGACGTAGCAGCTTGTCTAGCCTGTGCTTCTTTTAACCGACGGACGCTTAGACGTCGGTCGGAATTTGCTGAGCAGATTTTCGGCTCTGATTTTGCTTATATTATGCCGTCGGATCCTCCGACTTCACAAATATCCAAAAAACGCAAGGAAAAGGACCGACACTCGCGGTCCACGGTTTCGGCCGAAACCGCGGTTAAGCCAACCACGAATGTCTCTGTTTCAGCTGAAACCGAGCAAGCGGTTCTTCCTTCAGCCGAAAACATGCCTTCTACCGAGGCCTCTTCTAACCTGGTGGAATCGGCTTCTGAAATCCAACCTACAGTTGCGGTTTCTCAGGAATTATCTGACACTATTCCCTTGGATATTTCAACTCCTGCACGTGGAGCTGCTAGGCCTCCTGCAGCCATGTCCATTAAGGCCTTTGCCAAGGCTAAAGTAGCTAAAGCTACAAAAACTGTGCCTGTTAAGACCTCCTCTCACAGGCCCAGCTCCAGTTCCCAAATGCTTTCTCTGGCAGAGGATCTCATTTCTTTAATCCGGGGATCCCAACCTCATCCAGACAGGGCCTCTCACCCACCTCCAGAGAAGAGGCCTAGAGCAGAGCCCCCTGAGCCAGTGTCCACAGATGATTCCTCTGATGATTCAGATAATACAGACCCTCCAGAGGCTCCTTATTCCCCTTACGAAGACTCTGATGCTGAAGAGTCCATCCCTTCTGCCTCTCCACCTGAGGAATTTTCCTTTGGGGAAACCTTGCATGCTATGAGGGAACAATTTCAGTGGCAGGGCCAAGATTTTTCACACTCCAGGAAAAGGCTTAGAACCTTTTTGCATTTACCATAACATAGGCCTTTAGCTATACCTCCAGTTCTTTCTGTTGTAGATGATGCATTTAATGATGCTTGTACTGCTCCTGATTCATTACCTCCGGCCCCTGCTAAGCCCGATAGGTTTTACAGGGTCCCGGACACACATCACCATTTATACAAGGCTCCTTTTGCAGATCCCGAGACTATCTCCCAGGGGCCTAAGGCTGTAGCAACTACCTCTGCTAAAAATCCCCTCCCCTCTGAAAGGGAATCCAGGTCCTTAGAGATGGGGTAAAAAAGTTTACACTTCTGCTACTCTGTCAGCTAAGGCCTTGAACTGTCAATTTCATATGATCCAATATCAAGAATTTATGCTAGACCAGTTAACTAAAAAACTGTCCTCTGATGAACCTTTAGATAAGAAGTATGTTCAGGAAATGGTACATAACATTCAGCAAGTTAGTAACCATTCTTTAAAATGCGGCTATGATGCACTGGAGGCTTCCTTTAGATCAGCCATGACTGGCACAGTTATCAGAAGGCATGCATGGTTGAAAGAGCAGGCCTTACCGGACCATGTCAAATCAAAACTATTAGATGCTCCCATGGACAAGGTCAATTTATTTGGTTCTCCTGCACAACAGGTACTGAAGAAGATGGAAGAGAAGGCAAAATCTGTACAAACAGTGAAAGATTTCTTACAGGTCCAACCTCCAAGGTTTAGCAGGAATTGGCCCTCCAAAAACTGGTCCTTTCCAGACTCCTCTAAAGCACAGAGAGGCAGGAATAGGCGTTCAAGAGGCAGAAACCAATCCAGGGGTGCCTACAGGGGACGCCAGTGGCAGGGAAACAACCAGCGAGGCACAGACGCAGCCACCACCACTGCAACAGGACAATCACAGTGACTTGGCTCTGGCACCGCCTACCAGGGAACAACTAGAAGCACCCTTAGGCGGAAAGCTAGCTTTATTTTCAAAGAACTGGCATTACATCACAAGGGACAAGTGGATTTTGCAAACATAGATCAAGGTTACAGATTTCATTTCCATACTCTACCAGGAAAGAGAGGAATGCCAAACCTACCACCAACTCAAAAGGCAGAAGCTCTAAAACAAGTAAATCAATTATTAAAAATAAGAGCTGTGGAAAAAGTACCATATATGGAGCAAGGAAAGGGCTTTTACTCCAGACTCTTCCTAGTACCAAGGAAAGAAAGCAAATGGAGACCTATTCTCTATCTGTCCGCTTTAAACACATTCCTCATTGTTCCAAAATTCAAAATGCTGACCCTACAGCAGCTTCTTCCCATGCTGGGCAAGGAGTCTTGGCTGGTTACTCTAGATCTCAAGGAGGCATACCTGCACGTCCCCATACGACCAGATTGCAGAAGATACCTCAGATTTCTTGCAGGATCAGAGCATTATCAATTCTCAGCATTGCCCTTTGGCTTATCTACTGCGCCCTGAGTGTTCACGAAATGCCTGGCATCAGTAATCGCTCATTGCAGGCTTCAGGGAATCCAAATCTACCCTTACCTGGACGATTGCCTGATGCAAGCGGACAACAAAAACAAGCTAGCAGAAGACTTGAAAAGAGTCATTTACCTCCTACAAGCCCTGAGATATACAGTCAATATAAAAAAGTCAAGGTTGATACCATCCCAAAAGATAACCTTTTTGGGTGCGGAGCTGGACACATCCAAACAAATGGCATTCCTAACAGTAGAAAAACAGGAGCAACTCCCTCTCTACTTCTTGGCATTAACAAAGCAAAACCATCTAACAGCAAGAAAAGTCCTACAGGCATTGGGCTTCATGGCATCCTGCATAATATTGGTCCCACATGCCAGACTGCACATGAGAAAGCTACAGTGGTACCTAAAGAATTTATGGTCTCAGCACAAGCACAGCCTAGAAACTCACATTCCAATAATTCCATGCCTGAAGCAAGAATTCCACTGGTGGGCTCAGGCCTGTCAAACAAACGAAGGACTGCCCTTCCACAGCACTCAACCAAGCCAACCCATCACAACGGACGCCTCAGACCTCGGTTGGGGGGCCCACATGATGGACAAGTGCATACAAGGTTTATGGACTCAAGAGCAACTGCATCTACACATAAACCTAAAGGAAATGCTAGCAGTAAAACTGGCAATTCAGGCTTTCAAACCATTTCTTCGACCAGGCCAGTTGATAAGGACAGACAACACCACAGTTATGTGGTACATCAACAAGCAGGGAGGCACACATTCGTATCCTCTATGCCGGATGGCCCTGGACCTTTGGAATGTGGCCCTGAGTTACAGCATTCAGTTACAAGCAATTTTTGTACCAGGAAAAGAAAACACTTTAGCAGACATACTAAGCAGGACTACCACGGATGCCCACGAATGGATGCTGCATCCGGACATCTTCAAAACCATAACAGGAAAATGGGGTCTCCCAGAAATAGACTTATTTGCATCCCCACGCAATCACCAATTAAAGAAATTCTGCACCAGGACGTACCATCCACTGGCATGGAAGGTGGACTCCCTATCCTTCAGTTGGAAAAATCTGACAGCATATGCATTCCCACCACTTCCTTTGATGCACAAGGTGCTATTGAAGATCAAAGAGGACCGTCAAGGATCATTCTGATAGCTCCAGATTGGCCAAGGCAACATTGGTACCCATTACTGAGGAGCATGTCTCGGGAACAGATGTGGCCCTTACCCTAGTTCCCTTGCTGTTAACTCAGAACAACTACAACACCCTGCATCCAAACCTGAAAACTCTGCAGCTGACTGCCTGGAACATTGCATAAGACAAATTAACCCGAATTTATGTCAAAGGGTTAAGGACATTATCTTAGAAGCTCGCAGACCTTCAACAAGGAAAACCTATTCAGCAAAATGGAAAAGATATCTCATTTGGAGTACTACTAAAGGGGAAGATGTGTCACTGGTGAACATAGCCAACATCCTGGAATACTTGGCAGAGCTATTCCACAAAGGCCTGTCCTACTCTTCCATTAAGATTCATGCATCAGCTATTTCAGCAGAATACGACTTGGATCCTCCAGTCTTCACATCCTCTGCTCAGGCAGTTTCTGAGAGGAATTAAAAATGTAAAGCCTCCTAGGAAGCCACCATTACCTGCATGGGACTTGAACTTTGTGCTAGAAAAATTGACACTTCCTCCTTTCGAACCAGCAGCAACAGCAGAATTGCAATACTTATCATGGAAAACTGCTTTCCTGCTGGCAATCACTTCAGCAAGAAGGGTTACTGAGCTACAGGCATTAATGGCAGTACAGCCCTATTTGATCTTCCATCAAGATAGAGTGTCCATGAGAACAAATCCTACTTTTATGCCTAAGGTGGTCTCCAGAGTATCTTTAAATCAGGCTATCCACCTACCTACATTCTTCCCCAACCCGCAGAACAGGGGTGAAAGACTGTTGCATACCTTGGATGTACACAGACAATTACGCTACTACCTGGACAGGACCAAGAGCAATAGAAAAACTGACCAGCTACTGGTAGCATATGCAACAGGAATGGAAGGGAAAGCAATTTCAAAACAGACAATATCTAAGTGGATTGGAAATTGCATTAGATTTTGTTACTCCTACCATGGAAAGAAAACTCCAGAAAACATCAGGCCTCACTCTACAAGAGCTACAGCCACTACCACAGCTTTTCTACGAGGAGTGGCTACCAAAGACATTTTAGAGGCTGCTACTTGGAGCTCCGTGCATACATTTGCCAAGCATTATAATTTACCTTTATACTCTAGATCCCGAGCAGGTTTTGCCACTGCTGTTTTGCAAGGGATCTTAACTACACCATAACTCTACCTTTCCTCCTCCCCCAGTTTGGCTATGGTATTCTACCCATTTGCAAGGACTGCAGATGCATCCTTGAAGGACATAGTACAGTTTTGTACCTACCATAAATGTAGATGTCCGATAGGAATGCATCTGCAGTCAGGATTACCCACCCTCCTTCCCCTCTGTGGTACTCCTAGGGTATTTGCCCCTCTTATAGCTAGCTGGGGGAATCTTATTATGGTGTATTTGTTTGTATATGTGTACATACATGCTTATCTTTTGTTTGCTCTATAATATTTGGAATCCTTGGCATTTATCCAAATTTAGTCCTCCTATAGGGCACCTGGCATCTGGGGCAAGAAACACTGAGGAAAATGGCGTCGGCTGATGCCTTTATACCCGAGTAACTGCAGCTATGACGTCGGGTGAAGTGCGACACCAACCGAAGCCAGACCCAGACTTTGGAATCCGGCCGACCGAAGGGCTGCCTGACGACAGGACACAACCCATTTGTAAGGACTGCAGATGCATTCCTATCGGACATCTACATTTATGGTAGGTACAAAACTGTACTTTTTGTACCTACCATAAATGTAGATGTTAGTGTGTTCACACTGCTGCAGTCCAAGATGTCCTTCAAGAATGCAACTGCAGTCCTGACATATGGGTTGTCCTGCCTCAGGCAGCCCTTCGGTCGGCCGGATTCCAAAGTCTGGGTCCGGCGTCGGCTGATGTCACCTCCTCCCCAACGTCAGAGCGACTGGGGTATAAAGGCATCCGCCGACGCCATCTTCTTCAGTCTTTCTTGCCGCGTGGTGCCTGAAGCAGAAGCAGTTCGCAAGTGCCGGTCGGTCAGCTCCTGTGTTTTCAGTAACCGAAGTCATCAAAAAGCTAAGTACCCCGTTAGGGAACATTTTTCTTGCCTCAGCCGATGTCAGAAAAAATTGAAAAAGTTAATAATTGTTTGTCTTGTGGTAAACAAATACCTCATAAGGACTTCCATTCTTACTGCCTTCCCTGCCTGGGCCCAGACCACGACGTCTCGGCCTGTGCTGCCTGTGCTTGCTTTAATAAGCGCACACTCAGGCGCCGGGCAGAATTTGCCGAAGACTTTTTTGGCGAAACTTACGTATATCATGCCGTCGGAACAACCGACAGCACATATTTCCAAAAAACGTAAGGACCGGGACCGACATCCTCGGCCCGTGTCGTCCACCGATACCACACCTAAGCCCAGGCCGACGACACCGCTTTAACGCGTACTTCGGTCCCGGAGGTTTCCCCGGTGCCGGTTGTTGATTTTCCTCCCGAAACCGAAGCTCTAGATTTACCTGACACCATACCAGTGGATAAAGTTACCCCTGCACGTGGGGCAGCTAGGCCTCCGGTCTCCATGTCCATCAAGGCCTTCACACGTGCTAAGGCTGCCAGCCAGGCTAAGGCCCATCCTAAATCTTTTTCCCAGGGCTCCTCTTCTGATAAACAGATCATGACTCTAGCTGCAGATCTAATCTCTCTTATCAGAGGTTCTCAGTCGCATCCAGAGGTTCTCAGCCACCTGCAGATAAAAGGCCTAGAACTGAGCAGACTGATACCCTCTCTTCAGATAAAGCCTCTAGGGATTCAGAGCACTCAGATACCCAGGAAGAATCCTTCCAGGCCTACGAGGACTCTGATGCTGAGGAATCAATTCCTTCTGCCTCTCCTCCAGAGGATATTTCTTTCGGAGAAATTCTCCACTCCATGAGAGAACATTTTCAGTGGCAGGGTCAGGATTTCTCTGACTCCAGGAAAAGGCTACGTACCTTCCTTAAGTTACCCCAGCACAGACCATTAGCTATTCCTCCAGTGTTGAATGTCTTGGATGATGTATACTCAGACTCAAGTGCTTCCCCTGATTCTCTCCCTCCTGCTCCTGTCAAGCCAGACAGATATTACAGGGTTACTGAAACTCATAAGCATCTCTTTAAGGCCCACTCTGTGGATCTAGAAACTATTTCTCAGGGGCCCAAAGGAGTGGCTACTTTCTCGGCCAAAAACCCTTTGCCCGCGGACAGGAAAGCTAGGTCCCTGGAGAGATGGGGCAGAAAAGGTCACTTAACTGTCTTTTTCATATGTTTCAGTACCAGGATTACTTAATGGATGATTTGCAGAAAAAGTCAGCCTCTCCTGAGCCTATAGATAGAAAGGCATTGCAGGATTTGGTTCATAACACTCAGCAGGTTAGCAATCATTTTCTTCAGTGTGGTTATGATGCATTGGAAGCTTCATGTAGGGCAGCTATGACAGGGGCAGTTATACGTAGACATGCTTGGTTGAAAGAACAGCCACTGCCAGACCACGTTAAAGTAAAGCTCCTGGATGCACCTCTGGAAAAACAGAAGCTTTTTGGTGCTAATGCACAGGATGTGTTGAAGTCTATTGAGGAAAAGGCTAAATCAGTACGGACAGTCAAGGATTTCCCCCAGGTTCAGCCACCCAGATTCAGCAGGAATTGGCCTTCAAAGAATTGGTCCTTTCCAGACACTGACAAGTTTCAAAGGGGAAAAAACAGGCGTGCTCGAGGTAGAGGGCAGTACCGAGGTTCCTACAGTGGCCGCCAATGACAACCAACAAATCAGAGAAGTGGCGCAGGGAGTTAAGCTGCACCACAGGGACAATCACAATGACTTGACTTTCACACCTTCGACCAAGGCTCAAAGAGAAGCACCTCTAGGCGGAAAATTATCCTTATTCTCAAAGAACTGGCACATTTTAACCAAGGACAAATGGATTCTGGACATAGTAGACAAAGGTTACAAGTTCCACTTCCATACCTTACCAACGAGACAAGGCATGCCAAAACTGCCACAAAATCAAAGGGCAGAGGCACTCATACAAGTTTCAAAGCTGTTACAAATAAAAGCAATAGAAAAGGTTCCTCCTCAGGAACAAGGCCGGTGATTCTTTTCAAGACTGTTCCTTGTTCCAAGAAAAGAAAAGCAATGGAGGCCTATACTGGACTTGTCCGCTCTAAACACTTTTCTCATTGTGCCAAAATTCAAAATGCTGACGTTACAGCAACTCCTTCCCATGCTGGGCAAGGGGTCTTGTCTGGTTACTCTGGACCTCAAGGAGGCATACCTGCATGTCCCAATCAGACACAGTTGCAGAAGATACCTCAGATTTCTTGCAGGGTCAGAGCATTATCAATTCTCAGCAGTGCCGTTTGGCTTATCTACTGCGCCCAGAGTATTCACGAAATGCCTGGCATCAGTAGTTGCACATTGCAGGCTCCAGGGCATTCAAATATACCCTTACATGGACGACTGCCTTATACAAGCAGACAGCAAACAAACCTTGATAAGAAACTTGGACTATGTCATTCAATTACTACAGGCTTTGGGATACACAGTCAACATTCAAAAATCAAGACTATTGTCATCCCAACAGATTATTTTTCTAGGAGCAAAACTGGACACACAATCACAAATGGCTTTCCTCACAGAGGAGAAACAAGAGCATTTACCAGATTACTTCAAAAGCCTAGCAAAGCTCACCCAGCTGACCGCAAGGAAGATCCTGCAGGCCCTGGGGTTCATGGCATCTTGCATTCTTCTGATCCCTCTTGCAAGACTACACATGAGAAAGCTACAATGGTACCTAAAAATCTTATGGTCTCAACACAGCCACAATCTAGAAGACGTCATACCACTCATTCCATGCCTGCAAAGGGAATTTTTGTGGTGGGCTCAAGCAAGTCATTTAAACAAAGGCATGTCTTTCAACAAAGCTCTAGCAAGTCAAACCATTACAACAGATGCCTCAGATCATGGATGGGGGGCACACATGGAGGGCAGATGCATTCAAGGGCAATGGACTCACAGGGAAATGCATCTGCACATAAATCAAAAAGAGATGTTGGCAGTGATACATGCAATAGAGGCCTTCGGAAAATCCCTTCAACAAGGTCATCTGCTAATAAGGACAGACAACACCACTGTCATGTGGTATATAAACAAGCAGGGAGGCACTCATTCGTATCCCCTCTGCAGACTAACAATGACTCTTTGGGAAAAGTCCCTGAAACTGAACATCCACTTGCAATCCCAGTTTGTTCCGGGCAAGGACAATGTTCTGGCGGACAGGCTGAGCAGAAATTTCTTGGATCCACACGAATGGATGCTGCATCCACACATTTTCTCACAAATAACAAGTGCATGGGGAAGACCGGACATAGCTCTCTTTGCTTCTCACCTCAATCATCACCTGGAGAAGTTCTGCTCAAGGACGCACCATCCTCTAGCCTGGAGAACGGATGCTCTCTCCTTCAGCTGGAATTCCCTAACAATTTATGCATTCCCTCCTCTACCATTACTGACCAAGGTGTTACTGAAGATCAAAGCAGAACAACCAAAAGGAATTTTGATAGCTCCAGACTGGCCAAGGCAGCACTGGTATCCATTGCTACTGAGCATAACTCTCACCAAACCGTGGCCCTTGCCTCAATGGCCTCTTCTCCTAATTCAGCACAATTACAGCACTGTTCATCAAAACCTGCAAACATTGCAGCTGACATCTTGGAGGGTTCCATGACTTTGACCCATATATCTCTCTGTCCGAAAAAGTTAAATCTTGCTGGAAGCACGCAGACCTTCCACCAGAAAAACCTGTTCGGCCAAGTGGAAGAGATTCATCATCTGGAATACCAACGAGGGTCAGGATGCATCAGTAATGAGCATACCACAGATATTAGAATACTTGGCAGAAATGTTTCATAGTGGCCTCTCATATTCTTCCATTAAAATTCACGCTTCAGCAATCTCAGCAAAATACAACTGTGACCCACCTGTGTTTTCGCATCCCTTGCTAAGACAGTTTCTAAGAGGGATAAAGAATATCAAACCTCCCAGAAAACCACCAGTACCTACATGGGACCTCAATTACGTCTTGGAAAAATTAACTCTTCCTCCTTTTGAACCAGCAGCATCTTCAGAAATGCAATTTCTCTCCTGGAAAACGGTTTTCCTGTTGGCAGTTACCTCAGCAAGAAGAGTCTCGGAGATACAGGCCCTCATGGCAGTACCTCCCTTTCTCATTTTTCATCAGGACAGAGTTTCTCTAAGAACCAATCCTTCATTCATGCCGAAAGTGATATCCAGGGTGTCTCTAAATCAAGCAATTCACCTGCCTACTTTCTTTCCCAATCCTCAAAATAAGGGGGAAAAGCTGCTGCACACTTTGGACATACACAGACAATTACGCTAGTACTTGGACAGAACAAAGACCACCAGGAAGTCTGACCAACTATTTGTAGCCTATGCTGCTGGAGTGCAAGGAAAGGCAATCTCCAAACAAACAATTTCAAAATGGATTGGACACTGCATCAGATTCTGTTACTCTTTCCATGGAAAAGGTGTGCCAGCCAATATTAGGCCACACTCCACCAGAGCTATAGCCACATCCACAGCCTTTCTAAGAGGAGTGGCTACAAAGGACATTCTAGAGGCTGCTACATGGAGCTCCGTGCGTACATTTACCAAACACTACAACCTGTCTTTATACTCCAGATCCCGAGCAGGCTTTGCTTCGGCAGTCCTGCAGGGCATTTTAGCTACACCATCCCTTTCTTAGATCCTACCACCCCCAGCTTGGCTATGGTATTCAACCCATATGTCAGGACTGCAGTTGCATTCTTGAAGGACATAGTACAGTTTTGTACCTACCATAAATGTAGATGTCCGATAGATATGCAACTGCAGTCAGGTTTACCCTCTTTCCTACCCCTCTGCAATTTTCCTTTTGGGTCCATTCCCCCTTTCCTCTATTAGCTGGGGATATCTGTTATGGTGTATCTGTTTATTACTGTTGTGCATGTCTGGAATTTTTTATCCATTCACCAAATTTAGCCTTTCTTGGAGGGCATCTGGCATCTGGGGCAAGAAACACTGAAGAAGATGGCGTCAGCAGATGCCTTTATACCCCAGCCGCTCTGACGTCTGGGAGGAGGCGACATCAGCCGACACTGGACCCAGACTTTGGAATCCGGCCGACCGAAGGGCTGCCTGATGCAGGACAACCCATATGTCAGGACTGCAGTTGCATATCTATCGGACATCTACATTTATGGTAGGTACAAAACTGTACTTTACCCTCCCTCCATCCCCTCTGAACGAGCTGGAGTTATCTATATCTTTCTATCCTATATAACCTTTGTAGTGTATTTACTTGTAAATGAAGGTATTGTTGTTATTTTTATATGTATATTTTTTATTAGCAATATGTATTGCCTACCTACTTGGGGGCACCTGACATCTGGGGCAAGAAAAACTGAAGAAAATTGCGTCAGATGCATCTTATATACCCCTGGTGCACTGACGTCAGGGAAGAAGCGACAGCAACCGACGCCGGACCAAGACTTTGGAACTCTGGCCGACTGTGGGACCGCCTGACGGCAGGAAAACCCAAGTGCAATGACTGCAGCAGTGTGAACACTCTAACATCTACATTTATGGTAGGTACAAAACTGTACTTTTCCTCTTCCATGACGTCAGGTCGTCAGGGGTATAAAACATGCAGACGATGCCATTTTCTTCAGTCTTTCTTGCTGCATGGTGCCCGAAGCAGAAGAATTTCGCAAGTGCCGGTCGGCCGACTACTGAAATATTCAAGTTTGAGTTTCAGAACCGAAGTCTTCACTAAAGCTAAGTACCCTGTTTGGTAAAAAGCAAGAAAAAAGTTTCCCCATGTCAGAAAAAGTTAATTGTATTACGTGTGGAAAGCAAATACCTCATAAGGATTTCCATCCATACTGTATTCTTTGCCTAGGCCCCGATTACAACATGCCTGGCTGTCGGTTTTGTGCTAGATTTAACCAACGCACTATTAAGCGTCAGTATATTTTTGCATCAAAGTATTTTGGAAACGGATTTAACTACCCATAAATGTTGTCGGATAGTAATCCGACTAACGGAGAACATAAACGCAAAGAAAAGGACAGATAAAGGTAGTCGAGATCCAAAACCGATGACGAAGCTTCTCCTAAGCCAGTCGCCGGTTCACTGGTACTCAGTGAGGTGGTTTCGCAGCCTCTGATACCCACTACCTTCGAGCCGCAGACCTCTACCGACACTCATGTGGAGTCTGGCATGCCGCAAGCTACACAAGGTTTTGGACCGACGGATATATCTCCCTCGGATGGGTCCGGAGCCACTGAGCAGGTGCCAGCTTCTAATTGTGTATTCAGACCTCAACATTTGTATATCAAGCCGACGAAAGCTGCAAAACCAAAGACAAAAGCAACTTCTAAAACTAAAAAACTGACGTATGAGCCACGTGCACAGGCCTCTGTGCCTAAAAAACAGATGATCAAAATGGCTGAATACCTTATTAATTACCGTGATCAGGGGTACCCGTCCCCCTCCTGATAAGAGGCCTAGGGAAGACACTGATTATGAATCTTCAGATCAGGTTTCTACTTCTTCTAATTCCTCTTCTGATTAGGAATTATCCATACCTCCCTATGAGGATTCTCATGCTGAGGAGTCTATTCCATCTGTACCTCATCCTGAGGATTATTCATTTGGAGAAACTTTACTTACTTTGAGGGAGCATTTTCACTGGGAGAGTCAAGACTTCTCTATCAAAAAAAGAGGCTCAGTGATTTCCTTATTCTTCCTCAGCACAGGCCTTTAGCCATTCCCCGTTTTAGACATTGTGGATGATGTGTTTTCGGAGTCAAGCTTGACCCCTGACTCCTTACCTCCGGCTCCCAGTAAGCATGACCGATACTACAAGGTCCCTGACTCGCATACATTTTTATTTAGTAACCCTGCTACTGATCCTGAAACTATTTCACAGGGTCTGAAGGGAGTTAAGGCCTCAACAACAAAAAATCCTACCCTCTCTGACAGAGATTCAAGGGCACTGGACATATGGGGAAAAAAGGTTTATACGTCTGCAACCTTGGCAATAAAATACCAACAACATGTTATGGGATTGCTGAAACAGAAAATGATGTTGATTTCAGAATGTGCAGAAAATAAAGAATTGCAGGAATTAGTGCATGCAGCTGAATAAGTTGGAAAGCATACTTTGCAATGTAGTTTTGATTCCTTAGAGGCCTCCTGCAGGGCCGCAGTTACTGGATCTGTGATTAGGAGGCATGCCTGGTTAAAGGAACAAAATTTACCTGATCATGTTGAAGCTAAATTGCTAGATGCACCTTTACAGCATGATTCTCTGTTTGGTATTAAGGCAGAAGAGGTTTTAAAGAAAATGGAAGATAAAGCTAAGTCTATGCAAACTGTCGACGACTTCTTACAAGTGCAGCCACCAAGATTCAGTAGACACTGGCCTGCAAAAAACTGGTCCTTTCCTGTGTCAGACAGAGCTCAAAGGGGCAAATCCAGATGCCCTAAGTATTCCATATACCAGGCGCAAGACTCGTACAAGTCAAAGCAATGGGGAGCTTCCACCTCCAAATCTGGAGGAGATAAAGCACAAACCTACAGAAAACAGTCCCAATGACTTCCCTCTGCCTACACCAAGCACTTATTTTCTGGCAGCACCCATGGGGGGAAAACTAGCACTTTTTGCTCAAAATTGACAGTTAATAACCTAGGACAAGTGGGTACTAAACATCGTATCACAGGGATACAGATTTCATTTCCACACTCTGCCAATGGGAAATGGTTGGCCAAATCTGCCAAAAAATCAATAGGCAGAGGCACAGAAACAGATTATGTCCCTCATGGATATGAGGGCCATTCAGACAGAACTAGAACAGGAAAAAGGACAAGGTTTTTACTCGACTGTTCTTGGTACCCAGAAAAGACAAGGCCTGGCGGCCAATACTGGATTTATCGATTTTGAACACATACCTGGACATTCCAAAATTCAAAATGCTGACTTTCCAGCAGCTTCTGCCCATGCTGGGCAAGAATGCTTGGTTGGTGACTTTAGACCTAAAAGAGGCAAACCTGCATGTTCCCAATAAGACAGTCGTGCAAAAGATACCTCAGATTCAAGGCTGGCTTAATGCATTACCAAGTCCCTGCACTGCCCTTTGGCTTATCTACTGCGCCCATGGTCTTTACAAAGTGCCTGGCACCAGTAATTGCATTTTGCAGACAAAGTAGTATGCAAATATATCCTTACTTGGATGACTGTCTCATTCAAGCAGAGAACAAGGACATACTTTTTCTTCTGGCTTTTGTCAAAAGGCTTCTAACATGCCTAGGGTACACAATAAACAAAAAGAAATCACAACTGGTACCCTCTCAAAAGATAACATTCCTGGGTTGCAAGCTTGAATACAACTTCCCAGATGGCTTACCTCACGCTCCAGGCCGACAACACCACTTTACCGCACACTTTGGTCCCGGAGGCTTCCCCGGTGCCGGTTGTTGATTTTCCTTCTGAAACCAAAACCCAAGATTTGCCTGACACCATACCGGTGGACAAAGTTACTCCAGCACGTGGGGCAGCTAGGCCTCCTGTGCCTATGTCCATCAAGGCCTACACACGTGCTAAAGCTGCCAGCCTGGCTAAGTCTCATCCTCCTAAATCTTTTTCACATGGTCCCACTTCGGATAAACAGATCATGACTTTAGCTGCAGATCTAATTTCTTTAATCAGGGACTCTCAGGCTCATCCAGACAGAGGTTCTCAGCTGCCTTTAGACAAAAGGCCTAGGGTTGAGCAGGCAGATACCCTTTCTTCAGATGAAGCTTCTGATGAGTCAGGCCTTTCAGATTCCCAGGAAGAAACCTTCCCGGCCTACGAGGATTCTGATGCTGATGAATCCATTCCTTCTGCCTCTCCTCCTGAGGATATTTCTTTCGGGGAAATTCTCCACTCCATGAGAGAGCATTTTCAGTGGCAGGGCCAGGATTTCTCCGACTCCAGGTAAAGGCTTCAGACTTTCCTTAAGTTACCCCAGCACAGGCCTTTAGCTATACCCCCAGTGTTAGATGTCTTGGATGATGTGTACTCAGACTCCAGTACTTCTCCTGATTCTCTCCCTCCTGCTCCTGTCAAGCCAGGCAGATATTACAGGGTTCCTGAAACTCATAAACACCTCTTTAAGGCCCACTCTGTTGATCTAGAAACTATTTCTCAGGGGCCCAAAGGAGTGGCCACTTCCACGGCCAAAAATCCTTTGCCCGCAGACAGGGAATCTAGGTCCCTGGAGAGGTGGGGTAAAAAAGTTTATACCTCAACCACCCTTGCCATGAGGGCACTTAACTGTCTTTTTCATATGTTTCAGTATCAGGATTTCTTGATGGATGATTTGCAGAAAAAGTTAGCCTCTCCTGAGCCTTTAGATAGAAAGGCCTTGCAGGATTTGGTTCATAATACTCAGCAGGTTAGCATTCATTTTCTTCAGTGTGGTTATGATGCATTGGAAGCTTCATGTAGGGCAGCTATGACAGGGGCCGTCATACGTAGACATGCTTGGTTGAAAGAACAGCCTTTGCCAGATCATGTAAAAGTAAAGCTTCTAGATGCACCTCTGGAAAAACACAAGCTATTTGGTGATAATGCACAGGGTGTGTTGAAATCCATTGAGGAAAAGGCTAAATCAGTACAAACAGTCAAAGATTTCCTCCAGGTTCAGCAGGAATTGGCCTTCGAAAAATTGGTCCTTTCCAGACACTGACAAGTTCCAAAGGGGAAAAACAGGCGTGCTCGAGGTAGAGGGCAATACCAAGGCTCCTACAGGGGCCGCCAATGGCAACCTACTAATCAAAGAAGTGGCGCAGGGACTTCTACTGCCCCACAGGGACAATCACAATGACTTGACTTTGACACCGCCGACCAAGGCTCAGAGAAGCTCCTTTAGGCGGAAAATTATCTTTATTTTCAAAAAATTGGCACGTTTTTACAAAGGACAAATGGATTTTGGACATAATAGACAAAGGTTACAGGTTCCACTTCCATACCTTACCAGCAAGACAAGGCATGCCAAACCTGCCACAAAATCAAAGGGCAGAGGCACTCATACAAGTTTCAAAGCTGCTACAAATCAAAGCAATAGAAAAGGTTCCTCCTCAGGAACAAGGCCAGGGATTCTACTCAAGACTGTTCCTTGTTCCAAGAAAAGAAAAGCAATGGAGACCTATACTGGACTTGTGCGCTCTAAACACTTTTCTCATTGTGCCAAAATTCAGAATGCTGACGTTACAGCAACTCCTTCCCATGCTGGGCAAGGGGTCTTGGCTGGTTACTCTGGACCTCAAGGAGGCATACCTGCATGTCCCAATCAGACACAGCTGTAGAAGATACCTCAGATTTTTTGCAGGGTCAGGGCATTATCAATTCTCAGCATTGCCTTTTGGCTTATCTACTGCGCCCAGAGTATTCACGAAATGCCTGGCATCAGTAATTGCACATTGCAGACTTCAGGGGATACAAATATACCCTTACCTGGACGACTGCCTTATACAAGCGGACAGCAAACAAGCCTTGATAAGACACTTGGACTATGTCATTCACTTACTACAGGCTTTGGGATACACAGTCAACATTCAAAAATCAAGACTACTGCCATCCCAACAAATAATTTTTCCAGGAGCCAAACTGGACACAAACTCACAAATGGCTTTCCTCACAGAAAAACAAGAACAATTACCAGATTACTTCAAAAGCCTAGCAAAGCACACCCAGATGACTGCAAGGAAAATCCTGCAGGCCCTGGGTTTCATGGCATCTTGCATTCTTCAGATCCCACTGGCAAGACTACACATGAGAAAACTGCACTGGTACCTAAAAAGTTTATGGTCTCAACACAGCCACAACCTAGAAGCAATTATTCCACTCATTCCATGTCTACAAAAGGAATTTTTGTGGTGGGCACAAGCAAGCCAGCTAAACAAAGGCATGTCTTTCAACAAACCTCAAGCAAGCCAAACCATTACAACAGACGCCTCAGATCATGGATGGGGGGCACACATGGAGGGTAGATGCATTCAAGGGCAATGGACACCCAGGGAATTGCATCTGCACATCAATCAAAAAGAGATGTTGGCAGTGATTCGTGCAATCGAGGCCTTCGGAAAATTTCTTCAGCAAGGTCATCTGCTAATAAAGACTGACAACACCACTGTTATGTGGTACATATGCAAACAGAGAGGCACCCATTCTTACCCCCTCTGCAGACTAACAATGACTCTTTGGGAAAAGTCCCTGAAACTGAACGTACAGTTGCAATCCCAGTTTGTTCCAGGCAAGGACAATGTTCTGGCGGACAGTCTAAGCAGAAACATTATGGACCCGCACGAATGGATGCTGCATCCAGACATTTTTTCACAAATAACTCATGCATGGGGAAGGCCGGACATAGATCTCTTTGCCTCACCTCAATCATCATCTGAAGAAGTTCTGCTCAAGGACACACCATCCTCAGGCCTGGAGAATGGATGCTCTCTCCTTCAGCTGGAATTCTTTAACAATCTATGCATTCCCACCTCTACCATTAATGACCAAGGTGTTACTGAAGATCAAAGCAGAACAACCGAAAGGCATTTTGATAGCTCCAGACTGGCCCAAGACAGCACTGGTATCCATTACTAAGGAGCATAACTCGCACCAAACCGTGGCCCCTGCCTCAATGGCCTTTGCTTATAACTCAGCACAATTACAGGACTGTTCATCCCAACCTGCAAACATTGCAACTGACAGCTTGGAGGGTTCCATGACTTCTCCCCATATCTTTCTCTCCAAAAAAGTTCAAGAGATCTTGCTGGAAGCACGCAGACCTTCCACCAGAAAAACTTACTCAGCCAAATGGAAGAGATTCAACATCTGGAATGCCAACAAGGGTCAGGATGCATCAGTAATGAGCATCCCACAGATACTAGAATACTTGGCAGAAATGCTTCACAATGGCCTTTTATATTCTTCCATAAAAATACACGCTTCAGCAATTTCAGCAAAATACAATTGTGATCCACCTGTGTTTTCACATCCTTTGCTAAGACAGTTTCTAAGAGGGATAAAGAATATCAAACCTCCAAGAAAACCACCAGTGCCTGCATGGGACCTCAACTTCATCTTGGAAAAATTAACTCTTCCTCCTTTTGAGCCAGCAGCATCTTCAGAATTGCAATTTCTCTCCTGGAAAACAGTTTTCCTGTTGGCAATTACTTCAGCAAGAAGAGTCTCGGAGATACAGGCCCTCATGGCAGTACCTCCATTTCTCATTTTCCATCAGGACAGAGTCTCTTTAAGAACCAATCCTTCATTCATGCCAAAAGTGATATCCAGGGTTTCTCTAAATTGAGCAATTCACCTGCCTACTTTCTTTCCCAGTCCTCAAAATAAAGGAGAGCAGCTTCTGCACACTTTGGACATACACAGACAATTGTGCTACTACTTGGACAGAACAAACGCCAACAGAAAGTCTGACCCAACTATTTGTGGCGTACGCTGCTGGAGCACAAGGAAAGGTGATTTCCAAACAAACAATTTCAAAATGGATTGGAAACTGCATCAGATTCTGCTACTCTTTCCATGGAAAAGGTGTGCCAGCCACTATCAGGCCACACTCCACCAGAGCTACAGCCACCTCCACAGCCTTTCTAAGAGGGCTGGCTACAAAGGACATTCTAGAAGCTGCTACATGGAGCTCCGTGCATACATTTTCCAAACATTACAACCTGCCTTTATATTCCAGATCCCGAGCAGGCTTTGCTTCTGCAGTCCTGCAGGGCATTTTAGCTACACCATCCTTATCTTAGATCCTACCAGCCCCAGCTTGGCTATGGTATTCAACCCATATGTCAGGACTGCAGTTGCATTCTTGAAGGACATAGTACAGTTTTGTACCTACCATAAATGTAGATGTCCGATAGATATGCAACTGCAGTCAGGTTTTCCCTCCCTCCCTCCCTCCTACCCCTCTGTAATTCTCTTTTTTGGGTCCACTCCCCCTTTTTCTAATTAGCTGGGGATATCTGTTATGGTGTATCTGTTTATTACTGTTGTGCATGTCTGGATTTTTTATCCATTCTCTAAATTTAGCCTTCCTTGGAGGGCACCTGGCATCTGGGGCAAGAAACACTGAAGAAGATGGCGTCTGCTGATGCTTTTATACCCCGGCCGCTCTGACGTAGGGGAAGAGGCGACATCAGCCGACGCTGGACCCAGACTTTGGAATCCGGCCGACCGAAAGGCTGCCTGAGGCAGGACAACCCATATGTCAGGACTGCAGTTGCGTATCTATCGGACATCTACATTTATGGTAGGTACAAAACTGTACTTTTCTTTCCTTCTCTATCTTCTACAACCTATGTGGTGTATTTGCTTGTAGATGGAAGGTAAAGTTTATATTGATGCACGTGTATGTATGTTTGTATATATATATATATATATATATATATATATATATATATATATATATATTTTTTTTTTTTTTAATTTTTACTGCTACCTTTTTGGGGACACCTGACATCGGGGGCAAGAAAAAATAAAGAAAATGTCGGCTGCATGTTTTATGCCCCTGACAACCTGACGTCATGGAAGAGGAGACAGCAACTGATGCAGGACCCAAGACTTTGGAATTCAGGCCGACTGAGGGCAACCTGCCAGCAGTTTACTCAAATGTAATGACTGCAACAGTTAATACACTCGAACATCTACATTTATGGTAAGTGTACACAACTGTACTTTCTCTTCACCCCATTCTCCACACACTCAAACTGATAGCATGGCTGCTCCAGTTCCATCACTAGTCAGGCTTCATGATTTGTCTCCAGCTGCAACTCATTATTGCCTCTTCTCACAAGCCTTCGACCAGAAAATTGTCATAGTAAATGGAAGAGATTTTCCATATGGGCACACAATAGAGAAGTTGATCCATTTACAGCTCCCATTACTATTGTTCTAGAGTTTCTCTCTGAACTCTTTCACCAAGGTTCAGCGGCTGCTACACTCTGAGTTCAACTAGCAGCAGTATCTAATTTTCATGTGGGGATTAATGATTCCAGTCATATGTCTCACAAACTGTGCAAATCCTTTCTTAAGGGTTCCATGATGTTAAGACCTCCTGTGCAAGACTGTTCCTCCTTGAGACCTGAATCTAGTTCTGTCTAGACTTTGCCACCCTTTGAACCAGCCCATAGTTCTCAGTTGAAATTTCTGTCTTGGAAGACTCTCTTTCTGGTAGCAATAACCTCAGCCAGCGAGTTTCTGAATTACTGGCTCTGTCTATTAAACCTCCATACTTAATTTTTCACAAAGATAGGGTCTCTCTCCGGACCAACCCTTCTTTTATTCATAAAGTCTGTTCTCAATTTCACTTAAACCAAACTATTGAATTGCCAGTATTCTTCCCTAATCACTCCAATAAAGCAGAGTATACAATCCACCAATTGGATGTGCATAGACAACTACAATGTTCATCGTGTTACACTGCTGCAGTCATTACACTGGGTTATCCTGTCGTCAGGCGGTCCCGTAGTCGGCCAGAGTTCCAAAGTCTTGGTCTGGCGTCGGTTGCTGTCGCTTCTTCCCTGACGTCAGTGCGCCAGGGGTATATAAGATGCATCCGACGCTATTTTCTTCAGTCTTTCTTGCCGCGCAGTGCCCGAAGCAGAAGCAGTTCGCAAGTGCCGGTCGACCGACTCCTGAGATTTTCGAATTCGAATTTCAGATCCGAAGTCTTCAATAAAGCTAAGTACCCTGTTGGGGAAACTTTTTTCTTGCCTCAGACTGATGTCAGAAAAAGTTAATTGTATTTGTTGTGGGAAGCAAATACCTCATAAGGACTTCCACTCTTACTGTATCCCATGCCTAGGCCCTGATCACGATGTCACTAGTTGTTGGTTTTGTGCTAGATTTTACAAACACACTATAAAAAGAAGTTTTGATTTTGCTTTGCACTATTTTGGCCGAAGGTTCAATTATACTATGCCGTCGGATCAATCGACGACCGAAAAAATGCAAGGACAAGGATAAAGACAGGCATCCGAGGTCCAAAACCGACAACGAAACCTCTTCTAGGCCAGTCGCCAGTTCTCAGTGAGGTGCTTTCGCAGCCCCTGACACCCGCTATCTCAGAGCCACAGGCCGCCTCCAACTCCCACGTGGAGACAACTAGGCCTCTTGAAACTCAAAGTATTGGGCCTATGGAAACTAATCCCTCAGATGGGTCCAGAGCCGCTGAGCAGGCATCGGCTTCTGAGGGTGTTTTCAGACCTTCACAACTTACCAGTAAAACAGTAGCCAAGACAGAAGTACCATTAAAGATAAAGAAACAAGTACAGCATTCTCCTGGACAGACCTCCATGCCTAAGAAACATATGCTTAAAATGGCCGAAGATCTCATTACTCTAATCAGGGGTTCCCATCCCCCTCCTGAGAAAAGGCCTAGGCGGGATACAAACTATGATTCCTCTGATCAGGTTTCCATTTCCTCTGATTCCTCTTTAGACCAGGGATACTCTCTACCCCCCTACGAGGACTGTGATGCTGAAGAATCTATCCCTTCAGCCTCTCCTCCTGAGGATTATTCTTTTGGGGAAGCTTTACATACCATGAGGGAACATTTCCATTGGGAAAGTCAGGATTACTCAGAATCCAAGAAAAGGCTCAGGGATTTCCTTTTATTGCCCCAGCACAGGCCCTTGGCTATTCCGCCTGTGCTAGATATTGTGGATTGTGTTCTCTGAATCCAGCTTATCTCCTGATTCTTTGCCCCCTGCACCAGCCAAGCCAGATAGATATTATAGAGTCCCAGACTCTCACAAGTTTCTTAATAAAAACCCTTCGGCTGATCCAGAAACTATTTCCCAGTGTCCAAAAGGGGTTAAGACTTCCATTGCAAAAAATCCAGTACCGTCTGACAGAGATTCCAGAGCTTTGGATAGATGGAGGAAGAAAGTATACACTTCTGTAACTTTAGCAATAAGAGCTTTAAATTGCCAGTTTCACATGCTTAAGTACCAACAATATTTAATGGCTCAGTTAAAACAGAAAATGCTTGCAAGCTCAGTAGCTCCTGATTGTAAAGAAATGCAGGATTTATTGCATGCAGTTGAACAGGTTGGAAAACGTACTCTACAGTGTGGTTTTGATTCTTTAGAGGCCTCTTGTAGAGCCGTAGTTACAGGTTCTGTGATTGGAAGACATGCTTGGTTAAAAGAACAGAGTTTACCTGATCATGTTAAGGCAAAATTATTGGATGCTCCTTTACAGCATGGTACCTTGTTTGGTGTTAAGACAGAAGAGGTGTTTAAGAAAATTGAGGATAAAGCTAAATCTATGCAAACAGTCAAGGATTTCTTACAGGTACACACACCTCGATTTGGCAGAAATTGGCCAACAAAGAATTGGTCCTTTCCAGTGTCAAGACAGGCCACAGAGAGGCAGATACAAATGCCCAAGAGGCAGATCTCAACCCCAAGGCTCAAACAGACAATGACAGTGGGGCACCTCAACCTGAAAAGGAGGTGAGGACAAGTCTCAACCTTATAGGAAACAGTCGCAATGACTTTCCCCTTCCTACACCAAGCACTTCCCTTTTGGAAGCCCCCTTAGGGGGAAAACTAGCACTTTTTTCTCAAAACTGGCAAACAATCACCCAAGACAAATGGGTTCTGAATATTGTGTCTCAAGGTTACAGGTTCCACTTTCATACTTTACCAAGGCTAAAAGGAATGCCAGACCTGCCACAAAATCAATGGGTAGAGGCACAGAAAAAAAGTTCAGCCCTCATGGACATGAGAGCTATTCAAAAAGTACCACAACAGGAACAAGGACAAGGATTTTACTCAAGACTCTTCCTGGTCCCCAGAAAGGACAAGGCCTGGAGGCCCCATACTAGACCTTTCAATTCTAAATACTTATCTGGATATTCTGAAATTCAAAATGTTGACTTTACAGCAGCTTCTATACATGCCGGGCAAGAAGGCTTGGCTTGTTACTCTGGACCTCAGAGACATACCTGCATGCCCCTATCAGACAAAATTGCAGAAGATACCTCAGATTCAAAGCTGGTACAATGCACTAACAATTTTTTGCACTGCCCTTTGGCTTATCTACTGTGCCTGGGGTCTTCACAAAGTGCCTGGCACCAGTAATTGCATTTTGCAGACAAAAAGGAATTCAAATATATCCATACCTGGACGACTGCCTCATTCAAGCAGAGACAAAGGACATTCTTCTACAGCATCTGGCGTTTGTAAAAAGGTTAATTTCTCTAGGGTACACAGTAAACGAAAAGAAGTCAAAACTAGTGCCCTCGCAACAGATTATATTCCTGGGTGCCAGCTTAAATACAACGGCCCAGATGGCTTACCTCACGCCAGACAAACAAGTTCAACTAACTCATTATTTTCAACTACTGGCAAAAAAAGTCCCATCTCCCTGCAAGAAAAATTCTGCAGGCCCTGGGATTCATGGCATCCTGCATACTACTAATTCCATATGCCAGACTGCATATGAGGAAATTACAGTGGTACCTAAAAATGCATTCAGGGCAAGTGGACCACAGACCAGATGCATCTTTGCATCAATCAAAAAGAGATGTTGGCTGTTCAAAATGCCCTAACAGCTTTCAAAGATCTTCTGCATCCAGGACAATTATTATTAAAGACAGACAACACCACAGTAATGTGGTACATAAACAAGCAAGGGGGCACTCATTCTTATCCCCTATGCAGGCAAGCCATGACCTTGTGGAACACCGCTCTAACGTATCAGGTTCACCTGCAAGCACAATTCCTGCCAGGAAAGAAAAATATTCTGGCAGACTATCTAAGCAGAAATATCATGGACCCTCACGAATGGAAATTGAATCCATAAATCTTCAGCATGGTAACACAAAATTGGGGATGCCCAGACATAGATCTTTTTGCCTCCCCACTGAATTGCCAACTACAAAAATTCTGCACAAGGACTTTTCACAAGCAAGCATGGAAAGTGGATGCTCTGTTGCTCAGCTGGAAAAACCTAAAAGTTTATGCCTTCCCACCACTGCCTCTCCTTTCAAAGGTACTCCTAAAAGCCAGACAAGAAAAAACACTGATGATCCTGATTGCTCCACTCTGGCAGTACTGGTACCCTATCTTAAGGAACTTAGCTCAAGGCCCACCATGGATTTTGCATCAAATTCCGCACCTTCTGACTCAACAAAACAATCAGATCCTGCACGGTCAGCTCAAAACCCTAAACCTGGCTGCATGGCAGATTCATTAGTCAAACAGGCAATACCTCTCTCTAAAGCTGTTATGGATGTCATTTTGGAGGCCAGGAGGCCTAGCACCAGGAAAGCTTACTCAGAAAAATGGAAGAGATTCTGCGCCTGGAACCAGACTCAAAACCTTGACCCTCTTGTTCCAAACATTCCTCAGATTTTACAATACTTAACTGAGATGCTAGACAGAGGCCTATCCTTCTCATCAATTAAAATCCACGCCTCTGCTATTTCAGCACATTACAACACGGATCTTCCTTTATTCTCTCATTCCGTGCTAAAACAGTACCTCAGAGGGGCTAAAAACATAAGACCGTCCCAGAGAGCACCAACACCAACTTGGGACCTCAATTTCGTTTTGGAAAAACTAACCCTGCCACCTTTTCAGCCAGCCAATACAGCCTTTCTAAAATTTTTATCATGGAAAACAGCTCTGCTCCTGGCAGTAACTTCAGCACGAAGAGTCTCAGAGCTGCAGGCATTAATGACGGTGGAACCTTTTATAGTTATTCATCAGGACAAGGTATCTTTAAGGACAAACCCTACCTTTATGCCAAAGGTTGTATCTAGTGTGGCTCTTAACCAAACCATCCATTTGCCAACTTTTTATCCAAACCCCCAGAATAAAGGGGAGAAACTCCTGCATTCTTTGGACATACACCGGCAGCTACGCTTCTACTTGGACAAAACAAAAGCTTTCAGGAAAACTGAGCAACTGTTTGTAGCATATGCTGCAGGATCACAGGGCAAGGCTATCTCAAAGCAGACTATATCCAAATGGATAGGACACTATACGTTACTGCTACACACAGCATGGAAAATCAGTCCTAAATAACATTAGGCCACATTCCACCAGGGCAGCAGCCACTTCAACAGCCTTTCTCAGAGGAGTACCTACCAAGGAAATTTTGGAGGCTGCAACTTGGAGTTCAGTGCACACCTTTACCAAACATTACCACTTGCCTCTTTACTCTAAATCCAGAGCAGGATTTGCCACTGCAGTTCTACAGGGCCTCATAGCCACTCCTAACTCTTTATAGACCAGCCACCCAACCTTAGCTTTGGGATTCTACCCAAGTGTAATGACTGCAGCAGTGTAACACGATGAACATAGTACAGTTTTGTACCTACCATAACTGTAGATGTTTGAGTGTTCACACTGCTGCAGTCCAGGTTACCCTCCCTCCATCCCCTCTGAACTAGCTGGACTTACCTTTCTATCCTATACAACCTTTGTGGTGTATTTGCTTGTAACTGAAGGTATTGTTTTTATTTTTATATGTATATCTTTTATTAGCAATATGTATTGCCTACCTACTTGGGGGCACCTGACATTGGGGCAAGAAAAACTGAAGAAAATGGCGTCGGATGCATCTTGTATACCCCTGGCGCACTGACATCAGGGAAGAAGTGACAGCAACCGACGTCGGACCAAGACTTTGGAACTCTGGCCGACTACAGGACCGCCTGATGGCAGGATAACCCAGGTGTAATGATTGCAGCAGTGTGAACACTCTAACATCTACATTTATGGTAGGTACAAAACTGTACTTTTGTATATCCACCGGACCAAGGAATTTAGAAAATCAGAACAGCTGTTTATTTCCTTTGCTGAGGTGAGAATGGGCTTGCCAGTTTCCAAGGTTACACTTTCAAACTGGATCCCTAGTTGTATTTCCTTTATTTACAGTTCTGAAGGAAAGGAGTTACCCTTTAAAGTCAAAGCGCATTCCACCAGGTCCTTCTCTACTTCTGCTGCTTTCAAGCTAGGACATCTATTGATGGTATTTGTGCAGCAGCAACATGGGCTACCCTCATACCTTCATTTCCCATTATAAATTGAATTTAACTTCGAGGGGTAGAGCTTCGTTTGGTTCCGCGGTACTCAGGAGTATCTTCAGTGAGCCACCCATTCAAGATGCTAGTGACGCTGTCCCACATGTAATAATGGAGGCGAGATAGGACTACATAACATAAAGACGTTATGTACTCACCATAATGTTCCATGTATATAGTCCATCTCGCCGAACATTATTACGAACACACCCACCAGCCCCCTTCCTGGAGGATCTGGATACAGTTTTTCCTTTTCTATGGTGGTTTTTGCCACAAGGGCTCCTTTTATTACAGTTTATTCTTCCGGGCCTTTGTTCCTTTCATGTCTGATTCTGGTAGACTAGTAGCAAACAAGATCTGAGGAATGTGCGCATGCATCATGGGATACCTATTAGCCATGAGCCAATCAAAAGTTTTCAGGCTTTCTAAGCAGCCAAGTCGGAGCCGACGATAGGCTCCGAACCCAGATGTAATAATGTTCGGCGAGATGGACTACATACATGGAACGTTATGGTGAGTACATAACTTTTTTTTAATCGATCACAAATGGTGCATATTTCATCCTTTAATACGTTGTCTCAATAAGTCTCGTTCCACTAAGTTAGTGATCCACTCTTTAGGGCATCTGTGAGCTGCCATCACCCACCTTTTTTGGAACTTGACATCTTCCTCATCATTTGTGTCAAATGGGGTCGTTGCACTTTTAAAAGCCCTTAAGCCACGGGGTGTGTGACATCAAGTTCTAGATAATGTCTCAAACTAAGGATGTTAAAATGTACCGCCAGTTCCTTATGCTTGAGTTTTCTAATTTTGCATTCTGCTGCTGCATTTCCACTGATAAGGTACCCTGACCATACCT
This sequence comes from Protopterus annectens, assembly GCF_019279795.1. NCBI lineage: Eukaryota > Metazoa > Chordata > Ceratodontiformes > Protopteridae > Protopterus > Protopterus annectens. The sequence continues at coordinate 848,974,044 of NC_056750.1, forward strand.
TGTCCGATAGATGAAAAGGGATTACTGCGCCTCCTTTTATTCTCTTCACTCAGGAATTTCTCCCATGGCTTTGTACCTTCCATATTACAGGGCGTTACCCTTCTGTTACTAACTTGCTCACCCATATGGATGGTATGTTGTTCGATACTGTGTTGAGAGGGAGTACCCTTGTTACTCACTAAAATCTTTTGGCAAGTCAAGCAAAGAATCCCTGGACATATGAAATCTTCAAAACAAAATCAACACCATGAACCAAGTGCAGAATAAGGCAAATACGACAGTCCAGGATTAACTAGCAAATTTAATAAATTCTAGCGTCTCGGCAAATACGGACTTAAATGGAATACAAAACTTGTTACTCAACCATGGCTTTTATGCACTAAAAGATCAAAACAAATACAACAATTAATTAATTAATTAAATTAAAACTTTCCAATTACTTGACGTATTTATCCCTGCAGGACTTAAGTACCACACTTCAAAATAAGCAAAGCTTCCTTATATAGAAACTTGCTTTTAACATAATATTCACTCCTTTCTATTTTTTTATTTTTGTACGGGTCTCTGACTCGGATAAATGTCTGATGAAGTGCCCCCCACACACACACACACACACACACACACACACACAGATCAGACCCTGCCACTATTTCCATCCATACGGACAGGGCATCTAAACTTCTCCCTACTACCACTGTCCTACCTTCAGATAAGGACAAGGCAATGGAGAGATGGGAGAAAAAGATTTATACCTCTTCTACCCTAGCCTTTAGGGCTACAAATTACCAGTCCCACAAGTACTCTGGCCCTTCTGGACAAAACCTTCAAAGAGCTTAATGACATTCCTGAATGTGCTGCTAAGTCATCCTTGCCTTCCTTGCTCACCCTTGTGTCTCAAGTGAACAAGCACTCCCTTAGGTGTGTATATGATACTGCGGAGGCCTCAGCCAGGTCAGCTGTATCAGCATCTGTGCTCCAAAGGTATTCCTGGCTGCAGCCTCTCCCTGATGCCTTCAGAGCCAAGCTCCTGAATGCCCCCTTGGACCATTCAGCCCTCTTTGGTGCAAAGTTGTCTGATCTTTTCAAGTCTCTCCACAGAAAGGGAGTGAGCTTCAAGACCTCAAACACCTCCTTGTATCTCCAGTCTCTTAGGTTCCAGAGAAACTTCCCGGCTAAGATGTGATTTATAATGAGACCATCAAGGCCTTCAGCCCCCTCCAGGTACAGAAGCCTTCCCAGGAAACAATCTCTCCAGCCAAGGACTTCTCAGGCCTTTGGCCAGAGGCCTCCCTTTCCAGACAGGGCAAGCAGCATCTGACTAACTGCCACCCTCCCTCCCACCTCTTCCTACCAACATTCCCTTGTCCAGCTGTCTCTGTCACTGTCTACCCGCATAGTCCCTTATTACAACAGACAAATGGGTCTTGTCTATACTGAAGAAAGGATAGTTTGACTTGGATCTCTCCCCCTCCAAGGCTACCTGTCCCCTCCCCTCCAAAATCCCAATGGTTCCAACTTCTACTGGTATTAAACAGCTTGTTTCTCCAAGGCACCATAGAACCTGTCTCTTCCACCCCACCCCCACCCGAGCTAAAGGGAAAAGTTTCTACTCAAGAATCTTTCCGGTGCCCAGCAAGGAAGAACCATGAAGACCCATCCTAGACCTCTCCCAACTCAACCTAGTCTTAAAGGTTCCTTATTTCAGGATGCTCACCTTACCCACTCTGTTTTCCCTCATTATCCCTCAGGCCTTCATGGTAACCCTAGACATAAAGGACGCCTACCTCCGCATTCCCGTAAAGCCTTCCTCCATGAAAAATACCTCAGATTTTCTGTAGGCTCCTCTCACTTTCAGTTCTGTGGATTGCCTTTGGGGCTCTCCACCGCACCAAGGGTTTTCAGAAAGTGCCTCACCTCAGTCATTGCCTACTGTAGGACAAGGGGAATGCAAATATACTCCTATCTAAACCTACTCATTCAAGCAGAATACAGACCCTTCTGGTTCACACCAGGGATCTCCTGCACCTGCTGCAGTCTCTAGGCATTTCTGATAAACCACTCAGTCCCAACACCATCCTATACAGGACATTGTCTTCCTGGGATTCAGAAAACAGCATGGCCACCCTTCTGGAGGAGAAAGTGGTGTCGCTCTCCCACCACTTTCAAGCTGTCCTCCATTCAACAACCCTGACTGTTGGGGAATTCCTAAGACTTTTGGGGTACATAACAGGTACAGCTACATTGCCCATAGCGAGGTTACACATGAGAAAGTTCCAGTGGTACCTGCACTCTGTGTGGACTCAGCATTCACATTCTCTAGAGTTCAGGGTGACTCTCCACCGGGATTTAATATGGTGGCTGGCCCAAGTTGCCCAGAATCTGGGCATGCCCCTGCAAATGCCCTTCCCTTTCTAGATCATGCACACATATACCTCAAACCTTGACCTGGAGGCAACTCTGGGCACAAAGACAGTGCAAAGTTTGTGGATGGACACAGATGTACATCATCAGGGAAATGACAGCAATACTCCTAGCCCTGCAAGCCTTCCTATTTTACCTCAACTAGGGCTTCCTAAATATTTTCACAGAAAGCACCACAGTCATGTACTTAAGCAAGGAGGGACAGAGTCTTACCTCCTATGCAGACTAGCTCTACAGGTATGGGATCTGGCTATCTCTCAGGGAATCTCCCTCCAGGCAGCCTACATTCCCTCCCAGCACAACTCTCAGGCAGATTCCCTAAACAGAACCACCTCGGACAGCCGCGAATGGTTGCTGTCAAGAGGTGTTTATAGATCTGGTCCACAAGTGGGATATCCCTCAAATAAGACCTGTTCGCCTCCTCCAAAAACAGGCATCTCCAGAGGTACTGCTTCTGAATGCACACCCCGAAGTCAGTGCAAACAAACGTCTTCTCAATGTCATGGAAGGGGAAGTTCCTGTATGCCTTTCCCCTCTTCCCTCTGATGCAGAGAGTCCTACTGAAAATTCATCAGGACTCACCAAACATCTTACTGGTGACTCCCTATTGGCCAAGGCAGCACTGGCTCCCTCTACTTCATCTGTCCAAGGGCAATCACCACAAGTTATCCCCCTCAGTGGACCTTCTCACAACACAAGGGGGGGGGGGGCAGATACACCCACAGTGGCGGACTTTGCACCTCTCTTTGTGGCTGATAGGATTCTGATTCCCTTCAGACACCTGTACAACGAGGACATGTTTTTAGTCCTGCAGAAGGCCAGGAAACCAAACACAAGAAAATCTCATCTTTCCAAGTTGAAAGGGTTTTCCTTCTAGTGTGACAGAAGGCAGATGGAGCCACTGGACAGTGATGTACCTCTGATTCTGTCCTACCTGTGTGAACTCCTGAAGACAGGCTCGTTTTATTTTTCCTTTAAAGCAGACCTGTCTGCCATCTCTGCCTGTCTGCCTATGGAACCTCTGCTGTCATCCAGATTACCAGCCAAACTCTTCCTGCAGGGGGTTCTGCGTCTAAGACCACCCAGGAACCCCCCCGGGATCTTAATTATATGCTAGAAAAACTCACATTGCCACCTTTTGAACCGACTGACAAGGCCGCCTTAAAGTTTTGCATATGGAAAAGTCCTGCTAGTACCTTTGACCTCAGCCAGGAGGGTCTCAGAGCTTCAAGCCCTTATGGCTACTCCACTTTTCCTGGTTTTCCATTTGGACAGGGTCACTCTAAGAATAAACCCCTCCCTCACCCCCAAGGAGGTCAGTGACCTTTTTTTAAATCAGGCCGTCCACCTGCCTACCTTTTTCCGTAACCCTCAGGAAGATAGTGAGAGAATCCTGCATTTGCTGGATGTCCACAGGCAACTCAGATTCTCTTTGCATAAAACTAAACCTTTCTGCAAATCAGACCAACTGTGTGTCTCCTTTCACCCCAGGGCTCTGGGGAAAGCAGTGGGAAAGCAGACAATTTCTTCCTGGGTAGCAAAGGATATCTCCTTTTGCTACACCCACCACGGGAAGACTCTTTGTGGCAAGGGCCCACCCCACAAGAGCTATGGCCTCTTCCGGGGCATTTTTCAAAGGCCTGGACACTAACTCTATTCTGGAGGCTGCCACCTGGCCCTCTGTGCACACTTTCACCAGGCGTTACAAACTGGACAGCATCTCCAGAAACAGGGCAGGATTTGCCAGGGCTATCCTAAATGGGTTTCTGGAGTCCTCTACCAGGCCACCCCACAGCCTTTAATGAGCTTTGGTACTCACCCACTTGTAGAATACTGCAACATTGGAATGGAAGGACATAGAAAAGTTGTGTACGAACTTACTATTACCATAGATGTCCTCCTCTTCCATGTTGCAGTATTCCTTTCCTCCCACCATCCCCCTTTTTTAGCCTTGCACTTACTCTACCTGGCTCAGGAACAGGATATGTCCCTCAGAGCTGTCGCTGTCTGGGACTTAATTGGTTCTGAGGACTGTTGCCTGCAGATGTCACCTTTATGGCCCACGTACCTACCTCTATGTCAGACGTCCGCACCAAGAGGGACTTAAAAAATTTAAGAAAGCTGGCAGGACAAGCTGAACGGAGGAAGGGTAAACTCACTAGTAGAATACTGCAACATGGAAGAGAAAGGGCATCTATGGATGTTCTTCATATTTCACTGTTGCAGTCATCACCTGTGGGTTATCCCTGCTGTGGTAGCCCTTGGTCGGCCTAAATTCTAGAGTCAATGTTTTTGTGCGCCGGCTGTCGTTGCCTGTAGTCTGACGTCAGATTGTCAGTGCTATATAGCAAGGCAGCTGCCATCATTACATCAGTCTTTCTTGCCATAGAGCCCATAGCAGTAGCAGTTCACACGAGTGCTGGTCTGTCGCTACCAGAAGTTGAATTTCAGCAGAAAACGTCTAAAGCTAAATACCCCTTTGGGGACCCTATTTTCTTGCAATGATGTCCACAAAAGTTAATTGTCTCACCTGTGAAAAGCAGATTCCACACAGACTTACTGCATCACTTGTTTAGGCCCAGACCACAACGTCCTTTGTTGCAGTTCTGTGCCCTCTTTAATGCGAGAACCAATCGTTATAGAGCTCTTTTTGTTGACAATTATTTTCATATTCCGTCTTCGAATTCCGATATGGCGTCTGTCAGCCAAAAATCTGTGGATATTCCGAAAAAACATAGAGATATAAATATAGAGACAGACCACACAAGGCTAAGCCTTCTGACGATGTTACCGCTAAGCAAGTCGTCATTTCTCTGGAATTCAGTGAGGTGCTTTTGCAGCCCCTGATGCCCAACTCGCCATCTACGCAGGCCTCTGCAGAGACCCTTTCGGAGTCCGGTATGCCGCAGAAATATACTTAGTCTTCCATGCATTTGGCTGTCACTGCCTCGGTTAGGTCCGAAGCCACGATGCAGGCACTGGCTTCCGAGAAGGTCTTTTGCACTACCGATTCTAGACAAAAAAATGACGTCTTCGCATTCGACTACCACTTCTCAGAGACCGATGGATTCTCTCAGGCCTGGAAGCCAGGCCACTCCTAGGAAATATGCTTCTAGCCACCATCTTGTTACTGCTCCCCCACCCCAAACTCAAATGCTTAAAATGGCGGAGGATGTAATCTCCCTTATCTGAGGCACTCAGGCCCCCCACTCCTAAAAGGAAAAGACATCCTTCTCCAGAAATTATGACATACCAGGAGTCTGAGGAATCTGATTATTCTGCTTTTGAAGAGGAGCAACATCCCTTAACTGTGAGGATTCAGTTGCAGAGGAGTCCATCCCTTCTGCTTCCCCTCCAGAGGACCTCTCCTTTGGGGAAATCCTTCATCCCCTCAGGAAACATTTCCAGTGGAATCTCAAGACTTCCCACAGTCTAAGGAAATACTTGGAGAGTTTCTGGACCTGCCCCAGCACAGACCCCTGGCCATCCCACCTATTCTGGAAGTGGTGAATGATGTTTTCCATGAGTCCAGCCTAGCCCCTGATGCCCTCACTCCTGCTCCAAGTAAACTTGACAGGTACTACAGAGTACCGGATTCTCACAAATACTTGTATAGGACTCCTGCTGCAGACCCTGAGGTCATTACATGGCGAGCCAATGGAGATAAGACTAGTTCTGCCAAGAATCCTCTTCCTTCTGACAAAGACTCCAGAGCTCTGCAGCCTTAGCTATTAGAGCACTCAATTGGCAGTTCCATATGTTGTAGAACACACAGTCATAAGGGAAGGTTGGACAAGAGGTGACTTGAATTCTGAAGTTAGTTTTACAGATAATGGCGATATAATGCTGGTTAAGCTGCTCTTCAAAGTCTGTGTAAGCCACCTGGAGAAGCAGTTAACTTAGGGAGATGGCTGAAGAATTAATGGGACTTACACTACACACTTGTACATTACAGGGTTTAAGCCCTACTAAGAAGATATATTAATTTCTTAAGGTTTCTACCCTCTAATATCCCCTAGCCACCCTCACCAGGACGTGCCCACAGGAGGAAAACTTTACGTGAGCTGAAAGCTGAGACCTGGTCTATGAAACTAAAATTACGGACAAGGTCTATTTGTTTTCTCAAATATTGGAACCTGTAAATACTTTGAGCTACCCCCTCCTAAACTTGCGTACTAGCTTCCTAATACAGCAGTACACCACCTAATCTGACGACTGGCTCACAATTAGAACACCTCTTGAGCTACCCCCAAAGAAACAAACAGAGCCAAAATAGCTATTGTTTTACCTGCCTTTGGTCAGTACGGGGTGGAATTAACCCCGCTCCGCTCACCCTCGCTGCGCTCGGGCTCGCTTCGCGCCCCGCCCTGCCCCCATATCCCACCCGCCCCCAGTACTCCTACATTTATACCCACCTAACCACACCCACCTCTATCTATAGCCATACAAATCACTCTCTTTCCCCCAACCCCCTCCTCTATCACCTAATACTCTCCACCCACAATTACTTATCGCATAGCCACCTACAAATACCTTAAACATTATGAAGACTCCCATACCATTGACTATTAAGCCAGCCATAAAAACTGTTGCCCTTACTCTACTAGTCTTTATCTCACTATACCTGCTAACTAAATATGAGGGACAGTTGCACACAGGATTTCACTACCCTAAGTACCAAACGTGTACTCCTTCAACCCCATTTAACACTACCCTCTCTACTTACTACCTAACCAATGAAATACGGTATAACACCTATCACCACTACAAACTGAAAATGAACCTTCACAAATCCAAATATGCTGAAAAAATAATACTTAAACTCTTGAAACTACTAGAATACTTAAGAAAGAATATTACTAAAGATGGGGACATCCACCCCAACCCGGGACCCCCAACAATTGTTAACCCCAATAGCCCATCTATACTACCCAGATCTCCTAACTCCTTCCTAATCTGCCACCTCAATATAAGAAGCCTAAATAATAAGATTCATAACCTACATGCTCTCTTAGCTACCTACTTCCCTGACATTCTGTGCCTAACAGAAACCTGGCTTAAACCAGTGACCGGGGACAATGAGATCTTACCGCCTGGCTATAACATATTCTGGACCGACCGCCCCAAAAAAAAAGGAGGTGGTATAGCTGTACTTTTCAAAAATACTTTCAACATTACTTTGAACCCCAACCAACCACCCCAGATCGCTAATGCAGAATTAACTGCCCTAAAACTACAACTGAATAAGGAAAAAAGCATTAACCTAATTGTGACTTGTATCCCTCCTGGTAACAACTCTGACACTCTCGAATACCTTCTTAACTGGCTTACTAATAACTACCCCCAAGAAACTATAATTCTGGGTGACATCAATATAGACTGGAATCAATGTACCTCAGAGACAAACCCTACCCTCATAAATCTCCATGGCTTCTCACAGATTATTACCTCCCCCACCAGAATTGGGAACACCAAACAAAAAGAAAGTATCCTAGACTGGATACTCATAAATAGTCATCCCCATACATACACGTCTGGGACCCTTCCAAATGATATCAGTGATCACCTTATAACCTATATAGAAAAAAATAAAGAAGGAAGACACAACCTGCCAGTGTACAGGTCAATCAGGAACACTAAACACTTTGACCTAACTAAATTCCAACTTGAGCTACAGTCTTGTAACTGGTCAATTCTTAAGTACCTCCCCATAGAAGAGGCTGTAACAAACTTCAACTCCACGTTTTTAAACATACTCAACTCTCATGCCCCGACACGTTCAATCAGAATCAAAAAACAGATAGCACCATGGCTAACAAAAGACTCAACTTCCAAAATTAAACTCAGAAACAAAGCCTGGGATAAATGGCGTGCTACCAAAGCACCCCTAGATCGCATTAACTTCCAACAACTAAGAAATGAGACAAAAAAATCCATTTTACTTGACAAAAAAAAACTATTACTGTCAACTACAATATAAACACCAAAGTAATCCCCAAAAATTTTGGGCGAGTCTAAATAATCTGCTCCATCCAGGCAAGTCCTCTACTACAACTCCAGTAGATCTAAATGATAAAAGCCCAGAAGTGGTGGCCAATACGTTTAATACTTTCTTTATCAATGTTATCAAATGATGTTATGTGATCCTATCTCGCCTACATTCTGACTGATGGGTTCGGAGCCGATCCCTCGGCTCCGACTCGGCACGCTTATGCCAAAGAGCGAAGTCTCTTATTGGCTGAGCTTACTATATCCCAGGATGCACCACTACCAGTCCCCTAGATCTCGTTTGCCGCTAACAAGCAAAGACGTGGTCTCGAGCTGGCTGAGCTAAGTAGTGTTATTTCACTCACTTTTCCTGTCAGGGTTTTCTAAAAATTCAACAAAAGCTGTTTTAACAGCTATCTTCTGTTTATTGTGTACGAGTGAATATTTTTTTTGTGTGGTAAATTTATTGTGTAAGTGATTGTGTCTGTCTGACTAGAGGTGCTCCGTTGAGTTGAGGGCCTTCCCCTTTCAGTCCGTTGTCTTTCAAGTCCCTTTTTCTTTTAGAATTCTTGGATTCTTAAATATATTGTTCTTTGTGGCAGTTCTTTTAAATTAGAAGAACAAGAGGTTTTTTCTGTGACAGAGTGTTTGTGTTTTGCTGTTTCACTAAATTGACCGCCAAAATGTCACAGGCTCCTAGGCCTTCAGGTTTTAAGAAGTGCACCAAGTGCAACTTCACAATGTCTATCACAGATGACCACTCTCTCTGTGTATATTGTTTGGGTGCAAAACATTTGCAGGAGTCATGTAGCGTGTGCCACACTTTTTCCTCGAGGGTCCTCCAAGAGAGGAAAAATAAACTTATTTTAAAAGGCCTTATAAAACCATCTTTTGAAGAAGCATTAGCATCCTCTCCTTCTCCTGCTAAAAAGAAAAGGGCGTCGGCTCCGACCAGTCCGTCGGACCCGACCGCCAAAAGACATAGGCAGGCTTCTCCTTCGGCTCCACGGACTTCGGAGCCGAGGGTGGAACGGTCTGCCTCGATGCCTCCAGTCTCGACTCCTCTGAGTTCGGAGCCGACGGCTGGGGCATCGAGAGGCGGGTCACCTTCATCGGCTCCACTGATCTCGGAGCCGATGAAGGTTGTCCGCTCAGACACTTCCTCCTCGGCGCCGAAGTCCTCTTCGGCACCGATGGAAATTGGATTGGACACTCCTTCGGCGCCGATAGTTATCCAGTCGCCTCGGAGCCGGTCCCCTAGTCCCTTGGAGCCGTTGGAGAGACCTTCTCGGACTCGTTCGGTCTCTTCCAGGTCATCGAGGATGTCAGATTCGGACATAGACAGGGTGCTCCAAAGACTGTTCCAGTCCCCAGTCTTTCAAAAATTTGTTTCGGCTCCGACCCAATTGGCTTCGGAGCCGATAGCCCACTCCATTGCCATTCCTCCTCCGACCGCTTCGGCTCCGTCGGAGCAGGTGCTGATGGAGCCAGTAGAGATCCTAGGGTCGGCTCCGACCCTTACTCCAACCCCGGCCTTCGGGTCCGAGTTTAGCACATGGACTTCTTCGGCCGGACCCGGGGGTGACGTTTCGGGACCAATGCTGTCGGTTCCGAGCCTCCCTCTCGGTGCTTGACGGCGGGACTTCCGTCTGCTATCATGGCTCCGGGGACCGGACACTCCCAGGATTCTGGGGGTCTGGCTTTCAGAGCTATGAGGAGTGCTTTGGCCAAGTCTTCTTCGGCCATCTCTACGGCTTTACCGGCACCTTCCCTGGGCATGGAGACTGGGTCTTTGGCAGTTCCCCTGTCGCTAGGCAGCGGAGCCCGGGGCCTGAGGTTACCCCGCTGGGGTTCCCTCCTCCTGAGGGTTCTTCGAGTTGTCTTCGGAGGAGCCCCAAGGAAGAGATCGTGCAAGAGGAAGCACGTGGACTCCCCGAGTCTCTTACATCGGACACTGATCTTGATGATGCGGAGGGGTCCCCAAAGTCGCCCTCGGATGATGTCTCATTTGCAGACATTCTAGAGATCCTTAAACGAGGCGGCTGGATTTCCAAACCCCTCCGCTGATGAGTCAGTGCTTCTCAAGGCCTTTGGGGCTCAGCCCTCCGCCTCCTGGGTGTCTCCGCCCTTGACGAGCTCCTGGATTTGGTTTGTCGGAGGCGTGGGAACATCCAGATACTGTGGAACCAGTGCCTTCTCGCCCTAACAAATTTTTGTCTGCCCCACCCGAGAAGGAGTTCTTGACGAAAGGCGTGGCTGTAGATGCCATGGTGGTGGCATGTGCTACACAGCAGGACGTGGCAGAGGCTTCAACGTCCGTCCATCCTCCTAATAAGGAGTCTAGGAGCATGGACCGATGCGGAAGCGCACCCTGACTTCAGCGGCCTTTACTCTGAGGTCCCTGAATTATTTGGCACATTTCACCAGACTACAGAGGGATCTGGTCAAGGAGCTGTCAGAATCCCTCTCAGGTAACCTACCTGAGCAGCTAGCCCAGTCGGTTAGCTCTCAGTTGGCTATCCTTACCTCGATTTCTAACTCGTCCATGAGGCTCATTTCATATGCGGCGAAGGCGGGCAGAGCGGCAGGCACAGGCGTGGCTCTACGGAGACAAGCCTGGCTCCGTTTGTGTCATTTCGCGGAGGCCTTCAAGTCTTCCTTTGCCGACGCTCCCTTTGATGGGTCCTCTTTGTTTGGACCCAAGGTTAAAGACACTCTTACCCGCTGTGAGCAAGAGGGAAAGACTTTATCTGCCGTAGGAGCACGTTATTCCACTCCCTTTCGGCCTTATCCCAAGGCTAAAAGAGGAGGGAAGATGTGGTTCCAAATCACAGAAGTTCTTTCCTCAACAGCAGGAAGATTCCCCTTCCAGAGGCAGAGGACGGGGAAATTTTTCTGGGAGACGCCGTCCCAGAGGCAGCAGAGGGCCCCGCAACACTGGAGACCGCGAGTCCTTTCGTGGTTCTTCAGCCTCCCACACTTCATGAGGGATTGCCCGGCTGTGCTGCTCCGGAGCCAGTCGGGTGCCGTTTTGCCAAGGACCTAAAAGCCTGGGAGTCTATTACTCAGGACAGATGGGTGCTTCGGATTATTGCCGGAGGTTACACCATTCCCTTCACACACTCACCCCCACCGTCCAAAAAAATCCCGGACCCACCACCCAGTCAAAGGGAAATTGCAGCCGCAGAAGCTTCAAAGCTGCTAGAAAAAGGAGTCATCCAACCGGTCCCCACAGACCAGATCGGATCCGAAACTTACTCAAGGTTCTTTTTAGTGCCAAAAAAGACAGGGGACCTGAGACCCATTTTGGATCTCAGCAAACTAAACCAGTCCGTCATGAAGTCCAAATTCGAATGGTCACTTTACAATCCATTCTCCCATTGTTGGAGAAGGATGTTTGGATGTGCTCCATAGATCTCAAGGACGCCTATTATCACATACCGATACATCAGGCGTCCAGGAGGTATCTGCGCTTCAGCCTGGGAGACAGTCATTTCCAATTTTGTGCACTGCCCTTTGGTCTCACCACAGCCCCCAGGGTGTTCACCAAGTGTTTGGCAGTAGTGACTGCTCACCTGAGGAGTCTCGGATTCCAAGTGTTTCCCTATCTGGACGACTGGCTCCTGACTGCCACCACCAGGCATCTACTACTAGAGAACCTACAAGCCACCATCTCCCTGGGTGCTTCCCTGGGAATTGCATTCAATTGGTCAAAGTCTGTCTTGCTGCCCTCTCAGCGCATAAGATTCATAGGAGCAGAGATGGACTCAAAATTGATGCGCATCTTCCTTCCTACCGAAAGGATTCAAACATTACAAGGTCAAGTCCAAGCCCTGCTTCTAAGATCCAAAGCCCCAGCCAGGTTGGTCCTGCAACTTTTAGGTTCAATGTCTGCCACGGTTCTTCTAGTCCCTCTGGCAAGATTGCACATGAGGATTCTTCAGTGGCTGTTATCGACACAATGGTCCTTTCAGGATCTCCCCCTCAATCATCACATATTGATTACAGAAACGTGCAAATGGGACCTCCGCTGGTGGCTTCAGCCATCCAATCTGAATCAGGGAAGACCTTTTGTTATACCCCCTCCGGTGGCCACCTTGACAACGGATGCCTCCCAGACGGGGTGGGGGGGGCATTGTCTGGGCAGGTCAGTTCAGGGTTCTTGGCTTCCAAACGAAACATTTCTCCATATCAATGTGTTGGAAATGAGGGCTGTACTTCTGTCCCTGCAAGCCCTCCACAAGTTTCTCCCTCAAGGCATTATCGCTATCCATACAGACAACATGTCGGTGGTCTGGTATCTAAACAAACAAGGAGGGACCAGATCTTACCCCCTTTGCAGAGAGGCCATGAGGGTGTGGGAATGGGCAGTAGCTACCAACCGCTTCCTGGTAGCAACCCACATTCCAGGAAAATCCAATGTACTGGCAGACAGACTAAGCAGGACTATTCTCTCTCCTCACGAGTGGTCCCTAAACGAAACAGTAGCAGCTCAGGTTTTCAAAAGATGGGGGACCCCGTGCTGCGACCTATTTGCAACACCTCAAAACACAAAGTGCAAAAGGTTCTTTTCCTTGACCCCGCGTCAAGGGGAGGCAGCTACGGATGCTCTAGTCCAGCCTTGGCCAACAGGACTACTTTATGCTTTCCCTCCAGTTCCACTCCTCCCCAAAGTCATTCAGAAAGCTTCCCAATTGGGGTCCACAATGATTCTAATTGCTCCGTACTGGCCTCGTCAGGTATGGTTCCCCTACCTAAAGAAATATGCTCTGGACAGTCCTTGGTTCTTGGATCTAACTCCGGACCTTCTGATTCATCAGTCGGGACAACAGCACCAGTCCCTTCACACTTTGAAATTAACAGCTTGGCTCCTCCACTTCCGACTTTAGTCAGAAATCACACCTTGGACCCGGAAGTTATTCACATTTTATCTTCAGCCCACAAACCCACCACTAAGAAATTGTATCTCAGTAAGTGGAAGAGGTTTGCTATCTGGGCGCAACTCAGAGGCTTAGACCCTATTTCTGCCCCGATACCAGAGGTCTTAAAATTTTTAACATCCTTGTTTAATCAAGGATCTTCAGTCTCTACTATTAAAGTCCAACTAGCAGCTATCTCCAAATTTCACGAATCCATAGACCCACCGTTGATGAGCAGCAGATTATGTAAAACTTTCATGAAAGGTGCTGTGCTTTTAAGACCCCCAGTTTTTCATCCTGCGCCTCCGTGGGATCTTGATTTGGTACTTCGTGCCTTAACATCTTCCCCTTTTGAACCGGCTGCTACATGTGAGTTGAAGTATCGGTCTTGGAAAACTGCCTTCTTAGTTGCAATTACCTCTGCAAGAAGAGTTTCAGAACTTCAAGCCCTATCTATCAAACCACCGTACTTGATTTTTCACAAGGATAGGGTATCACTTAGGCCTAATCCATCCTTTGTTCCAAAAGTTTGTTCTAATCTCTGTCTACAACAATCTCTAGAGCTACCAGTTTTCTTTACAAAATTTTCAAACAAAGCGGAATACATTTTGCATCAATTGGATGTTCACAGGCAATTGCGATTCTATCTAGACAGGACTCAACAAATTCGAAAAACAGACCAATTGTTTGTGTCCTTTTCAGATAATAAATTGGGCAAAACCATCACTAAAGCTACTATTGCTAAATGGATTAGAGATTGCATAACTCAGGCTTATTCTTCTTCAAATATAAAACTTACAACATCTGTCAAAGCTCATTCTACCAGAGCTATGGCTACCTCTATTGCTTTTCATTCCAAGCTCGCTATTTCTGAGATTTGTGCTGCGGCTACTTGGTCCAACCCGCACACTTTCATTTCCCACTATAAATTGGATGTGGCATCTAAAGGGCGAGCATCATTTGGTTCCACGGTACTCGGGAGTGTTTTCCAGTGAGCCACCCAGGATTCAGGTGCTAGGGACGCTGTCCCATCAGTCAGAATGTAGGCGAGATAGGATCACATAACATCTTTTAGTTATGTACTCACCATAACTTCAGATGTTTGGGATCCATCTCGCCTACATTCCTAATACCCACCCTCCTTCCCCCTGCCTTGGAGATCAGAAGAGATTGAATAGTTTGAGTTCTACCGTTTTTTATCTTGTATCATCTGTCGATGTTATATAAGCAGTGCGTGCGTGTGTGCATGTATGCGGACAAACTAGATCTGGGGGACTGGTAGTGGTGCATCCTGGGATATAGTAAGCTCAGCCAATAAGAGACTTCGCTCTTTGGCATAAGCGTGCCGAGTCGGAGCCGAGGGATCGGCTCCGAACCCATCAGTCAGAATGTAGGCGAGATGGATCCCAAACATCTGAAGTTATGGTGAGTACATAACTAAAAGTTTAGCTGACCAGCAACCCACCACCAACTCCCCCACATTAAGTTCGTCACCTACGACTATGCCCTCCTTCTTCTTACAACCAGTTCCCACTTCCTTCATCCGATCCCTACTGAAGAAACTAAGGCCAACCACCCTCTCTGCAGACCTTCTTCCAGCAGAGTATTTACAAAAAGCTGCAGAGGTTATAGCCTACCCCATCTCTAGCCTAATTAACCGTTCCATAACTGAATCCACTATCCCCTCAATATGGAAAATCTCTCATGTAATCCTTCTACACAAAGGTGGCACATCCACTGATCTATCAAACTATAGACCAATAGCCATATTGTCACCCCTTTCCAACATCATGGAAAAATGTATACACAAACAACTTGTACACTACCTAACCCAGAGCAATCTTCTAGCTAGTTCACAACATGGTTTTAGGCCCAAACACAGTACCACCACCGCCCTCCTCTCTTTCACGGATACTATAAACCATAATAAGAATGACAAAAAAATATCTTCCGCACTCTTCTTGGATCTATCAAAGGCCTTTGACATGTTCAACCACCAATTACTTCATAACACTCTAAAAACTCTCCATCTAGATAACAAAACACTGGAGTGGTTTCACGCCTACCTCTGTGACAGGCAACAAGCTGTGCTCTGGCAAAACAAACTCTCCACCCTCTTACCTAATTCCATAGGGGTCCCTCAAGGTTCCATTCTGGGACCTCTTCTCTTTTCTATTTTTATCAATGATCTCTACAAAATGATCCCAGGCAACTCTTGTATCCAATACGCAGACGACTCAACACTAATTTGTTCAGACAAGTCACCAGTTAATCTGCTAACTAAAACCCAAGTATGTTTCACCACAATAGAAAACTGGTTGTCAGGTCGTCATCTGATCCTCAACCCAAAGAAAACCAAACTACTACTTTTCCATCCCACCCATAAACCTACCCAAATACCCTTTGCTATTCAATCCAAATCCGGGACCATTATTACTCCGGACACAAACACTAAGCTCCTGGGCGTTACCACTGACGACAAACTTAGATTTGGCCTACACATCAACCAAACTGTTAAAGCAGTTAATAGGAAATTGGGCTCCCTATACAGGATAAAATCCTTTCTGACTCCCAGGGCAAAAGTGGCCATTGCCCGGTCACATCTCCTCTCCTCCCTCTTGTATGCCTCTCCCATACTCACTAACCTTTACAAATCTGAACTAAACAAACTTACTTGTTGTTATAATCACATCGCTAGATTTGCCACTGGCCTGCCCTATAAAACCCATCATTGCATCAACCTACATAACCTTGGATGGATAGAACTACCAAATCTACTCCAGCAGAACCAACTAATAGTTGCATTCAAAATTCTCACTCAACCTGACACCATTCCTGCGCTGAGCAACTTAATCTCCCCCTATTCAAACCTAATTAGTCTGCGCTCATCAAATAGGCTGCTTGTACAAACGGTCAAATCCAGTAACTCAGGGGGTGACTCTCTGTTTGCCAATTCCATTGGTCAAATATGGAACTCCCTTCCTCCCCAACTCACCAATATCACCTCCCAAAGCAAGTTCAAGAAAAATCTATTCCTCCATTTTAAAACCCAATGGCTATGCCAGTGTTTCAAACCAGACTAACCCCTCACACTCTCAGTCACTATGACTATGGAATACCTAAGGTATAACAATTTCTTCATTGCTCTGCTACTATTATAATGAATAAGTTCTTGCCAATTTATTACTGTATATACTCAATTGTTTTTTCTTCTGCTCTATGTATTATAATCAATTGAATATATATGTACTCTGTCTAACATGTATGTAACTACTGTCAATGTGGAGCTTTTCTCCCCGGGCCTCCGCTGAAAATGGATATGTATCCAGACGGACTATCCCGGTCAACAAATATAAAATAAATAAAATAAAAAAAAATAAAATAAATATGTTACAATATAAACACACTTTAGAACAATTAAAACAGACGTTTCCTTTCTCTTCTGACTGTGCCAACTCGAAAGAGCTGGTAGAATTGCTACACTCTGCTTGTCAAGTGGCCAAGCACTCATTCCAATGTGAATATGACGCCCTAGAAGCCTCTAGCAGGGCAGCAGTGACAGGTTCTGTTATTAGGAGACATGCATGGCTGAAGGAACAACCTCTTCCTGATCATGTCAAGTCTAAACTTATTGATGCACACCTAGACAAGGAGTGCCTGTTTGGGGAAAAAAACATTCCTTCAAGTTCAACCTCCCAGATACAGCAGGAACTTTCCCTCTAAGCACTGCGCCTTCCCTGCACCCAGCAGAGACAGAGCCAAGAGCAGGGACAGGCCAACCAGGTCCCTATCCCAGGGCCAGCAAAGAAGCAAACAGTGGATCACTTCCATCTCTAAGGCAGGGAGTTTTAAGCCAAGCTTTTATGGCAAGCACAATGACTTTCCCTCCCCCCTCTGCCCTCCCTTCACTCATCAAAAGCTAGGAGGAAAGCTCGCCCTCTTCAAAGACAATTGGTTTCTATAACCAAGGACCAATGGGTCTTAAAAATCATTTCTCGGGGATACAGATTCTCTTTCAGTGAACTCCCAATTCCAAGAGGGTACCCAGACCCTCCCCCAAACTAGTGGGCAGAAGCATTGAAACAGGTCCAAACTCTAATATCCCAGGAGGCAGTAGAACCTGTCCCTCCAGATCAAACAGAAAAAGGTTTTTACTCGAGACTATTCCTTGTTCCCAGAAAAGAGGGCACTTGGTGCCCCGTCCTTGATCTCTCCAAACTGAACACCACCTTGGTGGTCCCCAAGTTCAAAATGCTAACTTTGCAGCAAGTCCTGCCTATGCTAATAAAAAATATCTGGCTTGTGATACTATTCCACATCCCCATCAGGGAATCGTGCAGAAAATTCCTTCACTTAAGAGCAGGTTATCAACACTTTCTGCTCTCTGTACTGCCCTTTGGCTTATCTACTGCTCCCAGGGTATTCACCTAATGTTTGGCCCCAACTATAGCATTCTGCAGACAGAGAAATATACAGATTTATCCTTACTTGGATGACTGCCTCATTAAGGCAGAGTGCAAAGAAAAGTTGCTCCAGGACCTTCTCTGTCAAATTTCTCCTTGCTTCCCAACAAGAAAAAAATCAAAACAAAACCCCACCAGAAAAATGATTTTCCTGGGCGATGTGCTAGACACAGCATCCCAAATGGCCTTCCTTTCCCCAGAAAAGCAGAGCTTCCTGTCTCTCTACTTAACCCAGCTGGCTTCCAGAAGCCACCTCACTGCGAGGAAGTTCCTGCAAGTCCTAGTATACATGGCATCCTTCTTATCCCCCTCGCCAGGCTTCACATGAGAAAACTTCAGTGGTACTTAAAGAACCTTTGGTATCAGCGCTCTCAGTCACTAGAGACTGCACTCCCTCTGATCCCATGTATAAGGGCCAAATTTCTCTGGTGGGCAGAGGCCTGTGCCTTCAGCAAGGGTCTTCGCTTCATCCACTGCCCTTCGGCCAGACCATCACCACCAGCACCTCAGACATTGTTTGGGGCTCTCACTTGGCAGGCAGGTGTACCCAAGGCCTTTGGAATGCCCAGCAACTTCACTTGCACATCAATCAGAAAGAAATGATGGCAGTACAAATGGCTCTGACTTCCTTCCATATGCATCTCATGCCAGAGGTCCTCCTTATAAAAACAGACAACACCGCAGTGATGTGGTACATCAACAAGCAGGGCGGCACCCAATCTTGCCCTCTGTGCAGGTTAGCCATGAGTCTCTGGCTTAAAGCCACCTCCATGGGGCTACACCTGATTGCCCAATACTTACCAGGGTCAACAACACCATGGCAGACCACCTAAGTAGAAACTTACTGGACCCCCACGAATGGCAGCTCCACAGAAAAATCTTTCTGCATATCACTCAGGAGTGGGGGACTCGAGAAGTGGATCTCTGCCTCGCACCTCAGCCACCAGCTGCACAAGTTTTGTACCAGGGAGTGTCACCTCCAAGCATGGAAGGGGTGGATGCTTTGACCTTCCCCTGGAGTTCCCTGTTTATGTATTCATACCCTCCTCTTCCCCTTATTCCCATGGTTCTGATCAGAATAAGAGAGGAGAGACCAAAGACCATCCTCATCACTACAGATTGGCCCAGACAGCATTGGTACCCCTTACTAAGCAGTCTGACCTTACAGCCCTCCAAAGTTGCTTTCCCTAAGGTCATACCTCCTGACCCAGGAGAGAGGAAAGGTGTACTGCACTGCACACAAACCTACAGACTCTCAAACTTTCAGCATGGCTTGTACACTAAAAACTAACAAGACGTCAGTGTTTAGCAAACAGGTCCTGGACATCATCACAGAGGCCAGAAGGCCCAGCGCAAGAAAATCTTATAAAGGAAAATAGAAACGATTCTGCTCCTGGAAATGATCAGAAGGGGGGCAGTACCTCCCAACTTCCATCTCTCTCATCCTGGACTACTTAGCAGAGTTGCTCAATATTGGCCTCTCCTTCTCTCTTAAAATCCATGCCTCGGCCATCTCTGGCCATTATGATTCAGACCCACCCCTCTTCTCTCCCCCTTTGATTAACCAGTTCCTCAGAGGGACTTCTAATATCAGGTCTCCCAGAAGACCTCCTACTCCACCCTGGGACCTGAATTGTGTTAGAGAAACTAACCTTACCTCCTTTCGAACCTCCCGCTTCTATAGAATTGAAATACCTCTCTTGGAAGACTGCCTTCCTACTAGCTATCACCTCAGTCAGAAGGGTCTCAGAACTTCAGGGTGTCATGGCTGTCGAGCCCTTCATAATTTTCCATGCAGACAGTCTCCCAGAGGACTAATCCTGCTTTTATGCCCAGGGTGTTATCTGATGTGACCCTTAACCAGGCCATATTCCTTCCCACCTTCTTTCACAACCCTCAAAACAAGGGGGAAAGAAGTTTACACTCAATAGATGTGCACAGACAACTCCGATACTATCTGGACCGCACTAAGCCATTCAGAAAAACTGACCAGCTTCTTGTAAGCTTTGTCCCAGGGGCAGAGAGGAAGCCCATCTCCAAACAAAGCATTTCCAAATGGATTTCACACTGTATCCATTTTTGCTGCAGACTACGTGGGAAACCCATCCCTAAGTCGATCCGTGCCCACTCCACTAGGGCAACCTCCACTTCCACTGC
>NC_056750.1:848998991-849006491 GCF_019279795.1 Protopterus annectens
GGCCTAGGCAAGACATTGATTATGATTCATCTGAACAGGATTCTATTTCTTCTGACTCCTCTAATGAACAGGAATTGTCTATACCTACTTATGAAGACTCTGATGCAGAAGATTCCATTCCTTCTGCCCCCCCCCCCCCCCCCCCGAGGATTTTTCTTTTGGGGAAACTGTACATACCTTAAGGGAACATTTCCCCTGGAAAAGGCAGGATTTCTCTGAATCTAAAAAGAGACTTAGGGATTTTCTTCTTCTTCCTCAGCATAGGCCTTTGGCTATACCTCCTGTTCTGGACATTGCTGATGATGTTTTTTTCAAAATCTAGTGTGGCTCCTGATTCTCTGCCTCTGGCTCCTTGTAAGCCTGACAGATACTACAGGGTTCCTGACTCCTACAAATTCCTTTTCAAAAATCCTGTTGCAGATCCTGAAACCATTTCTCAGGGTCCCAAGCGCATTAAGGCTTCTACAGCTAAACATCCTACCCCCTTCTGATGGAGATTCCAGGGTACTGGCTAGATGAGGTAAGAAGGTTTACACTTCTGCAACCTTGGCAATCTACTGTTTATTTCATATGCTAAAATATCAATAGCATATCATGGGACTGCTTAAACAGAAAATTATGTTAATTTCTGACTGTGTGGAAAACAAAGATTTACAGGATTTATTGCGTTCAGCTGAACAAGTTGGAAAACATACTTTGCAATGTGGTTTTGATTCTTTGGAGGCCTCTTGCAGGGCTGCTCTAACTGGGTCTGTTCTAAGAAGGCATGCTTGGCTCCAAGAGCAAAATCTGCCTGATCATGTTAAAGCAAAATTGTTGGATGCTCCTTTACAGCAGGACTGTCTCTTTGGTAATAAGGCTGAAGAAGTTTTAAAAAAGATGGAAGATAAAGCTAAATCTATGCAAACTGTGAAAGATTTCTTACAAGTGCAACCTCCAAGATTCAGTAGGCACTGGCCTACTAAGAACTGGTCCTTTCCAGTCCCTTCGAGAACTACTCAAGTCAAACCCAGACATTTCAAAGGCTCCACGTTTCAGTCACAAGGTACTTTCAAAACAAAACAATGGGGTGCCTCCTCTTCCAAATCTAAAAACAAGGCACCTCCCTGTGGTAAGCAGTCTCAATGACTTCCCTTTACAATTACCAAGCACTTACATTTTGGCCTCCCCTTTGGGGGGAAAACTGGCTCTTCATACAAAAAACTGGCAACTTATAACCCAGGACAAATGGGTTTTAAATTTAGTATCCCAGGGATACAGATTTCATTTCCACACATTGCCAATTCCAAATGGATGGCCAGACCTGCCCCCAAATCAGTGGGCATAGGTCCAGCAACAAGTACTTTCCCTCATGAGCATGGGGGCTATTCAACCAGTACCAGAAGAGGAAAAGGAACAAGGTTTCTATTCAAGACTTTTCCTGGTACCCAGAAAAGACAAATCATGGCGTCCAATCCTGGAGTTATCTACTCTAAACTCCTTTCTGGACATTCCAAAATTCAAGATGCTGACTCTTCACCAGTTACTGCCTATGCTAGGCAAAGATGCCTGGTTGGCAACTCTGGATTTAAAAGAGGCTTACCTGCATATCCCAGTCAGGGAATTTTGCAGAAGATACCTCCTCTTCAAAGCAGACTACTTGCATTACCAGTTCTCTGCACTGCCTTTTGGCTTATCTACTTCGCCCGGGGTCTTCACAAAATGCCTCGCTCCAGTAATTGCATTTTGCAGGCAAAGAAATATTCAAATATATCCATACCTGGACGATTGTCTAATTCAGGCAAAAAACAAGGACACTCTTCTAAACCATCTGGCATTTGTAAAAAGGGTTCTAACTTGTCTAGGGTACACTATAAATGAAAAGAAATCACAACTGGTACCCTTTCAAAAAATTACATTCCTGAGTGCAAGCTTGAATATAACTGCCCAGATGGCTTTCCTTACGCCAGAGAAGCAAATTCATTTGGTGACTTACTTCAAACAGGTGGCCACAAAAAACATGCTTTCTGCAAGGCAGATACTGCAAGCCTTTGGGGTTCATGGCATCCTGCATTCTTCTTATTCCTTATGCAAGACTGCATATGAGGAAACTTCAGTGTACTTAAAAAGTCCATGGGAGTTAGCATTGTCACAGCCTGGAAACATTGATTCCTATCGTACCTTGCCTGCAACTAGAGTTCCTATGATGGGCTGAGGCCTGCCACCAGAACAATGGACTGCCATTCACACCACCCCCTGCCGCCCAAACCCTAACCACAGCATCAGACTATGCTTGGAGGCACATCTGGCAGGGATGTGCATTCAGTGCAAATGGAGCCCAAATCAAATGCACCTTCATATCAGTCGGAAATAAATGCTAGCCATACAGAATGCACTGACAGCCTTCAAGGGCTACCTTCATCCAGGACAATTAATGATTAAGACAGACAACACCATGGTTATGTGGTACACAAACAAGCGTGGGGGGTACGCACTTCTACCCCTTTTGCAGACTAGCCATGGCATTGTGGAACATGGCCTTGACCTCTCAAGTACAACTACAAGCTCAATTCCTGCCAGGAAAGCTGAATACTCTTGGCAGACGAACTAAGCAGAAATCTCATCGACCCACACAAATGAAAACTGGAACCACGGATTTTCAACATGTTGACATGCAAATGGTTGAGCCCAGGCATAGATCTTTTTGCCTCACCCCAGAACTATCAGTTGGACAAATTTTGCACAAGAACTTATCACAAAAAAGCCTGGAATGTGGATGCTATATCCTCCAGCTGGAAAAACCTATCAGTCTATGCCTTTCCCCCTCTGCTCTCCAAATCTCTTGTTAAAGTCAAACAGGACAAACCAAAAATGATTTTGATTGCTCCAGACTAGCCTCGCCAACACTGGTATCCACTCCTGCGCAGTGTCACACCTTCCACCGTGGCACCTGCCTCAGACACCTTACTGTCTCAGAACAACCAAATTCTGCACACTCAGCTCCAAACTTTGAATCTTGCAGCGCGGCTAATCACCTAAATTCACCCTTAGCATCCCTCCGTAAACCTGTGATGGATGTCATTTTGGAGTTGAGAAGGCCTAGTACTAGTAAATATTATGCTGACAAATGGAAAAGATTCTGTGCCTGGAATCAGTCACAAGGAATAAGCACAGCAATGCCCAACATTCCTCAGAGTCTGCAATACTTAACTGAGATGCTTCACAAGGGCCTGTCCTTTTCTTACATAAAAATCCATGCCTCGTCTATTTCAGCTCACTACAACACAGAACCTCCCCTCTACTTTCATCGTCTGCTACAGCAGTATCTCAAAGGGGCCAAAAACTTAGGACCACCCAAGAGAGCTCCAAACCCCTCTTGGGTCCTCAATTTTGTATTGGAAAGGCACACTTTCCCTCCTTTCGAGCCAGCTGCTACTGCAGACTTAAAATTTCTCTCCTGGAAAACAGCTTTCCTTTTAGCAGTCACTTCAGCTAGAAGGATTTCCGAATTACAGGCTCTTATGGCAGTGGAGCCTTTCATCATTTTTCATGCGGACAGGGTACCTCTCAATACCAGTCCATCCTTCGTGCCTAAGGTTGTATCCATTGTGGCTCTTAATCAGACCATACATTTGCCAACTTTCTTTCCCAATCCACATTGGATGTACACCGACAACTTAGATTTTACTTAAATAGGACAAAATCTCAAAGAAAACCTGAACAACTGCTGGTGGCATTTGCTGCAGGGGCAGAGGGAAAGGCTGTTTCAAAGCAAACCATTTCCAAATGGATAGGCTATTATATTCGTTTCTCCTATATGCACCATGGAAAAACCATCTCCCAGGGGATTGGATCCCATTCCACCAGGGCTGCATCTACTTCTACAGCCTTTCTCAGAGGTTTTCCTACCAGGGACATTCTAGAAGCTGCTACCTGGACCTCAGTTCATACATTCACCAAACATTACCATTTACCACTTTTCTCTAAATCCAGAGCTGGCTGTGCCGCTGCTGTTTTGCAGGGCCTTATAGCTTGTCCTAATGCTGTATAATTCCCTCCACCCAACCATAGCTTTGGGAATCTACCCAAATGGTAATGACTGCAACAGTGAAACACGAAGAACATAGTACAGTTGTGTACACTTACCATAAATGTAGATGTTCAATTGTATTCACTGTTGCAGTCCTGGTTACCCTCCCTCCAGCCCCTTGTTTTTCTTTGATTACACCTCTACTTTCTTTCACTATGCTTAAAAGCCCTTTTGGTGTATTTGCTTTTGGGATTGGAGGTATATTTTTTGTTTTTTTAATTTTATTTGCTCCCCATTTGGGGGGCACTTGACATCTGGGTCAAGGAAAACTGATGTAATGGCGTTGGCTGCATATTTTATACCCCTGACGACCCAACGTCATGGAAGAAGGGACAGCAACCGACGCAGGACCCAAGACTTTGTTAATCAGGCCGACTGAGGGCAACCTGCCAACAGATTACCCATATGTAATGACTGCAGCAGTGAATACACTCTAACATCTACATTTATGGTAAGTGTATTCAACTGTACTTTGTACTGGCCGTGGGGATATTTCGGCCTGCAAAATCTGACATTTGTACCAGAAATGTCCCACTTTGGGCATTTGAAAAGGTGGCAACCCTATGTGTGAAGTATAATTTTTATTGAGGTTTGCTTGGTGAAAAACTGCATTTAGAGTTTTTGTAAAGATACCGATGTACATGTAAAGCACCCATAGCATAAAAAGACATTTTGCAGTTTTTTTAATGTTATATAAAGTATGGTGTTTGCATCACACTTGGATTTGTTTTAGTTTTAAGGTATTTAAATATATTGAGTACTGCTGTTACTAAGTAAGAGTCCTTATACCTGAAAGGTGCCTATAGTATACAAGTTACTTGTGGCACAGGTTGAGTGTACATAAGATATTCAGTATTTGGGCTAGGATGTGTTTTTATTCCACCTTGACCTTGGCCTGTAGATAATGTTTGTTTGTGTGCAACTGTTCAACCATCTTGTCTCTAAACCATTTGACCTGATCAGTGTTACCACTATAGCAGGCACAGCAAAGTAGACTTGATCTCCATTTGTCAACCTCCATGTCCCCCTCATTCTTTGGGATCCCCAGACAGGACATACCGTGGTTCTTCCCACATCCCCCATTCAGCAGCCATGTCTTGTAACACTTAATGTAGGACATGCCCTGGAAACATTCTCCCCAAGTGCCCCACACCATCTCATCTTAGTCCTCTCAACATTGAGGAGCAGTGTCAGTACTCTGGGATCCTTTACCAGGGTCTTCGGTCTCATATATACGTAGTGTTTGCATACAAGAGAGAGTGTTACCATTTATAGTGCACAATATTTAGGGTAACAGCGGTTTCAGAGCAAGTAAAACACTGCCAGTGTCGTCCTGTTCCTATGTTGCATTGTTCTTGGTGTGGGATTTCCCACCTCAAGCGACCCGTACGTCGACTCCTATGCAAAAGCTTCAGGTTGACTGTTGTAGTTGCGTGGGACATCACACGTAGGCCCAGAAACCAGGGGCATTAAATGTGACATCTACACGCACAGACCTCAGAACTTTTCAGCTGCAGACAACCACATTGTGTGCTTCACTCCTTCACCACAAGACGTCTAAAAGCTAAGTACCCGGTTGGGGTTTTTTCTTGGACTTCTAGCTAATGCTTGGTTTGTTATAGTAACCTTTAGCCCATGTCAGCTAAAAAGGGTAAATGCCAGCATGGGCGCCAGATACCTCATAAAGATGTACACTGTTGCGTTTTTTTAACTAGGCCAAGAGCACGACCGTACCGCTTGCTGTATCTGCCAATCCTTCATTCCCAAGACCCTACACAGCCGTCTGGCTGCTCTCAGTCTATATCTAAAAAGTCAGTGACTTAAAAAGTTAGCTCAAAGGATGGATCCCGTTTTGGAAGCCCTGACTGAACCTTTGCAGAAGAAGGCCAATATTCCTAGGCCCACTTCCACTGCCTCTCTGTTTTCGGACGTCCCGCCAGCTGCCGTTTTAGGAGTTGAAAGACGTCCATCATATCCATCTACTTCAACGACCTTCGAGGAAGCTGCTTCTTAGTTGACTAGCACAACCACGGAGCTTACTCAGACATAGTCTACAGCCAATGTGAGGAGGAGCCAGCCACAGTTGTGCCGCCGACTGGGATCCCTTCTCACGACTCCGCTACCCTTAGTCAGGCACCGGATTCCAAATATTCGCCTAAGACTACTCCATTAAAACAAACATCTGGCTAAACCCACTGAAGGCCTACCTTCACCACTTTTTTGATGCAGGCCTTCATGGCCCTTAGGTTCTCAGCCTCTTCATCTGCCCTCCCTCTCCTCAGCCCTAGGCCTGCCTCTGTCTCCTTTCTCCCACCGCCCACTTCACAAGACAGGAATGAAGAGCAAGAGGCATGTTATTCATTTTCAGATTAATCTATCTTGTATACCTCCCAAATAGCCTCTCCTTAAGAATATTACTTCCTCAGATGAAGAATCCATTGAAGGGGGCTCCCCTCCAGAGGATATCACCTTTGGAGACAGTATAACCAAAATGAAGGAATACTTCAAGTGGGACACCTCCCAAATGTCCGATACTCAAAAAAGGTACTTTGAATTGCTACAAGTGGAATCTTCCTCCCCTTCTGCCATTCCTCCTATCATCCCTGCTTGTTTAGATGCCTTTTCCTCCGCATCTGAGACCGCAGACCCTCAGCCCCCTGCCCCTAAGAGGCCAGATCACGTCTACAAAGTGCCTGATGACCAGAAATTTCTAGTCAAAACACCCCTAGCAGATCCTGCTGTGATTGCAGTATCACCTGATGATCCAGACTGATTCCGTCAGCCTCTCTCCTACCTACAAACAAGGGCAGTAAACCTATGGAAAGAACTGGAAAGAAGGCTTGCACCTCTTCCACATTGGCCTTCAGAGCCATCAACTATCAAAAACATATGACCAAATATGCTGTGGACCTGGTCTCTCAAGCCTCTACTCTGCTCACTGCTACTCCAGACTGTCCTACTAAGTCTGACATAGCATCTAAACTGCCTCAGGCTGCCCAAGTAGCCAGACATTGTTAGATGTAGTTATGGTGCTGTAGAGGCCTCTGCATGGTCTGCGGCTTCTGTACTTAGAAAATATTCATGGCTACATCTATAACACTTACCTAAATACTTCAAGTCTAAAATCTTAGATGCTCCTGTAGACCCTAACGTATTGTTTGGTAAACAGTCAGCAGACCTTTTTAAAAATCTACAAGAAAATAGTAAAGAATTACAGGACATCAAACATTTTTTGTCTTTCCTATTCCTAAAGTATTACAGAAATTACCCTGCAGAAACTACATTTATCAGAAGAAACCCCTCCTTTGCTGGGCCTTCCTTTTCCAGGCACAGAAGTGCTAGAAGATAGACTTCTTCCAGGCCAGCTATCTCTGCCCCCCCACTAGACAGCCTTCTCAAGAGAGAGGAGGTACCAACAATGCATGACTGCC